>NW_013666373.1:328254-343162 GCF_000517525.1 Limulus polyphemus | reverse complement strand
GCATAACTGACCAGGCAACACCCGCCACAGAGTGGAATCTCATTAGCAGTGGTAAACAAAATAAATAGCGTCTCTAAAAGAAAACATAAATGAAATGATGTGATAAGACTTACCCCAGTCAAAGGCAAATGAATATGTGTAGAATTGCCATGGGAAGGAGACGATACCCACATGAGGAAGGTACAGCCAGATCATGCAGATAATAAGCAATGAAGGTATTGGGAATAGTCAACATTCCAGCTTGAAAATTTTCCTCCAAAAGACAGAGAAAGTGAGAAGCCAAAGACATGGTGATATGACAAACTTGATGAGAAGAAAAGCTGTGGAGGCAGCAACCTTCCATGGGTAAGTCAGAATATACCAGCCTAACAAGTTGACGAACCCAACCAGTTAGTGTGATAGGGGCTAAATCCCGGGAAGCAGATGGATTCCAAGGAAGAAATAGTTTGGAACATGAATCCTAAAAGGAGGTGGTATATGCCACATAATGCCATGAAGGAGCAAACTAAACAAAGAAGCCAATCTGGATCAGAATGGGAGTACAGACAGTAGATGGAAGATAAGAAATGGGGTGTGAAAGCCAGACAGCCTTCACAGTCAGTGCAGGTCTTAGGAAGAATGGACCAGTCTGGATATAAGATGACATAAGTGGAATGGTAAAGGATTCAGGTAACATTATTGGCCTAAATATCTGATCGATGATGTCCACAAATGAAGAAAACCCCCAAATGAATAAGGTAATGAGTTGTGGTAAGGATGAACTTCTCCACCTTTATCAGGAATCCCACCAGTGCCACTTCTTGCAGGAGCAGAAGAGTGTGGTCTCTGAGTTGTGAAGAGGAAGAAGTGAGCAGGAACCAGTCACCAATGTAATAATGAGTGCATAGACCCATCAAGTGGACAAGTCAGGCAAAAATTCATACCACTTTACAAAACACACAAGGAGCTGAGGTTAGTCCAAAAGGCAGAGCCCTGAACTGGGTGACCCTAATGGATGAACAAAAATAATAACAGGATTTGGGAGCAATGGAAATGTGAAGATTGGCATCTGTTGCACTGAGTTTAGTCATCCAAAGTCCTGGGGAAAACACCCATCGAAATGAGAGATAGGACTCCACAGTGAAGCTAGGGTGTTCCAGAAAGGACTTCAACCAGGATAGATCGATGATAGGTCTCCAATCTCCCATCTTCTTGGGACCAAGAAGAGACAGGAAAAAACCCAGTTGTATAGGGCACACCTGTTCAATAGCCTCTTTGCGAAGCAGGTCACGGACAGCCTTGATAAGATAACCAAGAGATGTAGAATCTGTCAGAGTGGGAAGAAAATAGGGGAATAGAAAAGGGTGTGGGGATTGGAGCTGAAGGCAGAGAACTCTTGACAGAACCCATAGAACCCACAGATCTGTTATTAAATGTCACCAAACAGCAGAAAAGTGGAGCAATCTGGCCCTCACCGGTTCAGAAACCTCCGTAACATCACCTATAACACTGTTGTCAGTCAGCCTGGGTGCAGGAATAATGAGGATGAGTCCAGGAGTGCTGGGAGGAAGGAAAGGGCATGGGTGAAGGCAATTCATGGGAGAAATTGGGATGGTGATATAAATGGGTGGCCAGACACGATAAGAAAGGATGCAACCTAGCAACGTCAATCCTGGATTCCCAGGAATCAGTATGAACTCCAAATAAGGTATTGCATAGGAAGGTGGCCCGATGCAGGTCCCACAGGGGTGAATGGGGGAGAAACCCCCACAAGTAATGCATCTCTCACCAACAAGTCCAAATAGCACATGAGCCAGGTATTATGGGAAAGAGCAGAGGCTGATAAATGAGCCACAGTGGACCAACAGGAGGAACCCGAGCGCATCTGAAAAAAGTTCTGGGGAGGGATGAAAAGCCTCTGACACTAACTGGAGAGAAGACAAGCAATGTAAAATGGAGGAGAGAGAAAGGCAAATCCTTGAGAATTGAGCCTGATTAAAGTAAAAAGTCGCTCCCAGATTCAAACCACAAAAGTGGAGGTAGAGGATCCAGTTGTTGAGAATCCAAATATGGATCTGAAGAGGATTTGTTTATTTGTTTGTAATTAAGCACAAAGTTACACAATACCCACCATGGGTATTGAACCTCGTTTTCTAGCATTATAAGTCCACAAACATATCATTGTGCCACTGGTGGGTGATCTGAAGAGGAATGGTACCCCTAAAGCATCTTAGTACGACAAGTGAGGGTCAAACCACCACCCGGCAGAAGTTGATCCCAAAATCTTTGAACATGAACATTAATGTCAGGTGAAGGGGAAAAACAAAATGAAGAAGGAATTTCACCCAATAAGGAAGGGGAGGCATTATAGGCAATAGGGGAAACATGCAAAATACCACATATCTGATTAACAAGCTGTTAAAATGGGTGGAAGGCAAAATCTCTTGAAGAGGTGTAGATTGTGACTAAGCAAAATAAGAAGGTGCTGGAAAAAAAGAAAAAAGAGCTAAAACTGTCTTCTTGATTGTATTCTTCCTCCAAAACTTCATCTGGTTGAAAAGGAGAAGAAATTGCATGCCAAACATATGAATCTAGCTCCCTACAAATTAAGGCCTGTGTCTACTTTGCTGATAAAATTGTACCAGAAGTATTGTAGGATGTAACAGGAACTTCAGCATTTGATCCATTGAACCTCCAATTTATACTAAGTTCACTTGAAATTCAAGAACAAAAAACAAGGACAAAAGGAAAAAATAGGTTAAAAACAACTAAATGCAAACAGAAATTTAAAGCTGTTGAAAAAAACTGTTGAATAACAAGAAAAAAAAAGAAATTTAAGTGGAAAAGAATTTCAATCAGAAATGGTAGCCACACATGAAAAAACACACATCTTAACAATATAGTGCTATTCAAGAAAGTGAGGATTAAGAGGGAATAGCAGAGCTAGCTGTACCAATATAGGTGGCACAATATTATTGGTGGCAAGTAGTCACATGCTATATACATGTTCAATAGTGGTGTAAAATTGGTGGGGTGTATACACTAGTGCACTGAGTGTGAAAATTTTTCTTAGCAATCTTATAGGGCAGAAAGAAGATCGAAATAGCTTTGTGTGAAAGAGTGTAAATACATATCAGAACAATCAATTTATACTTTTTCATTACTTTAAATTTGTTAGAAATATTAGAATTAATATTTTGTATATTATCTACTCACTTTGTTTGTGTATAAATAATATTAAATTGCATTTTACTTTTAAAGTTCAAGCCTGAACCTACTTCATCTTGTTTCATAAAAAACATCTTTTATCATACTACAAATCACAAACCAAATGAAGTAGGAAACCATAAAATAAGCTTTAAAAAACAAGATTCAGGACTGTAATTATTGAAGTTATTCATAAATAACTTTTCTTCGAACAACATATCACTCTAACATTGCCACTGGATATGTTTATAGCAAATGGAAAGACAAATTATACACTACATAAGTCTGATGATTGTCTGTATTGTTTTAGCAGTAAAAGGTAATAATTCATTATGAGTCTGGAAACCTAGTTATAGATTAGTAAGAATTATTTTTGGACAACCAACATAAATATAAAACAGGTTTACTAAACCATACACAGACTTGCTAAGTACAATGCTAAGTACTAAATTTTCTTATTTTTATGTATATTTTTTATTCATTGTGATATATATTTTTATCAAAGTAACTAAAATTTTAAAATTAGAAACTTAGTAGGTTTGATATATATAAATATAAATGAAATAAAAACTCTCCACAAGGAAAGCATGTGGGCTGTTGTCACTTGACTTAACACAATAGCTTGTTTACCCTAAGCTCTCATCATGTGATTTATTGCTTTGTTACACTAATTATACATGATTCAAAGTGCAATAAAACAATAAAATAAAATGAAAGTATTTATGAAAATGTTAGGCACTTGATACTGTTTAGTACAAAAACTAATAATCTGTTACAATTTGCAGTCATTCTAGTATTTAATAAAAATCGTTTTTGATTCTATTTCATATTTTTTAACTTTCACTACAGATGATTTTGTTACAGTTAGTGTTATGGCAGGTAAAACAGAAGATAATTTACCAAGATTTACTGGAAAATGACTTGATATTCAGTTAGGAGGTTCTAGAGGTTATGAAATATCAAAATTGTAAGATGAAAAGAAGTATTTTTAGTCTTAGCATGGAAATCATCTTTCCCTTAGATTGATTCATGTAAAGGCTTCCTAAATTGATGTACAAATTTTTAGTAAAAATAACTTAAAAGTTAAATTTGTTTGTTTGTGTGTGTGTGTATATACAATAAACTTGTAATGTTTAATAAAAGCTTGCCACACTTTGCAAAGATATACTCAATAAATTGAATTATAGCATGTATAGTTTCATAGTTACAAGGAAATATTCAGAAAGTTATTCATAATTTCAATTAATCAGTTATTTTATATGATATTAATCGACGTAAGCATGAGAAGGCAAATGAATTTTTGGCATCATGCTCCCTATACCACCTTTCTCTCAAGACTTAGTTTATTCTGTTATTGGCTGGCAGACGTTGACTTTCGAGTGTGTTTGCAATTCATGTTCACGGGACTCTTAACCATTCCACTTATGTTTTGTTGTATATTGATAAGTCCTATCTACCCAAAAATTCAGTGGTTTGAGAAGGGCATAAGACTTTCTCTCCTATTTACCTTCCCTCCTTTTCTCATTTTTATAACTATTCGGATCTGGATCGTCTTTTATGTCCAGTTCTTACTTTCCGTTGTTATGTTGCATGCACTGTAGAGTTTTGGGGTACACATCATCGTTTTTTTTCTCCATTAGGATCCTAATGTCACATGAGTTATCCCCTGTCACTTTGACAGTTTGGGTTTGTCAATTGGTTTGTATTGCTTACCTTGGAGCAGCGGAGACTTCTTTGGGTCTCATCTCAAGTTTGCCATATCTCTGTGTCTCTGGGGGCTCAGTTACGTTGTCTGCTGGAGGAGATTATACAGGCTGGTATGTGGACCTTGCCTAATAGATTTATATCTCATTATTTACCTTATGTATGGCCTTTCACACATATGACAAATTGCATACGTGATTAGACATGTTTTTCAATTTCTGACAGGGTTATTCAACAAAGGTTTGTCTGTTCCTTTGTATAAGGCATCTTTGTAGCTACTTTACATTTTTCTAGTAAACATAAAGTGTCTTTTCTTCTGAACTATTTTTGGGTTATTTGTCCTCGATGCCCTATCTAGGTTCCTAATTGGGATATCACAGTGGTTCTCCATGCCTTATCTCGTCCACCCTTTTGTTTTGGAGATTACACAAATATTATTTGGGACGAAGAAAAGTTTTTCAATCGTAACATGAAAATCACCTCGCACTTGGACAAGTAATGAAACAGACTTAATATTTTCACAAACGAAACTTTAGTAAGAATACTTCAATAAAAAAAAATGGATTTTTTCTGTACAAGAGACTTGTAATCATTACAACAAGTTTACTAAATTTTGTATAAATACACTTACTGCATTAAAAGTTATAGTATAAATACTTAAGATGTGTGTATACAATCATGTATTTTATGCTGAGCCTGTTGCAAAAGGGTTAATCCTCGTCCCACTGTGCCCTGAAATGTGACTGTATTTTACAAAATACTAGTCCACTAAAACACAACCAAGACAGGTCACTTTGTAAAGGCCAGTTTTGTATTCCTGGATACAGTAACATGAGTGTATGTGTGCTGCGTCATTGCAACTTCTGTAATGTTAGCCAGGCATGACTGGAAGATCAATATAATAAAAAATAATAAATATATATATAAAAGTATAATGATATGAGATTTAAGCTATTTAAACTAAACATTTGAGTTTTGTGTTATAAGTTGTAGTCATTCTAGAATCAAAACAGCATAATTTATATTTATTTCCTATGTTTTTTATGGTGGTTACGAGGTCAGTCAAATTGACAGACCTCGTATAGTTAGGGTAGAGGTAATAACAGACAAAATTTAAAGTTTTACTGAAAACAAATGTTTGAAATGTTATAATACATTATACATGTATATACATTATTAATATTTACAAATAAGTTCTTAAACTTATTTTTCTTAAAACACAAAACAGTAAATAAAGAAGTACAACAAACAATTATCTCTTCTAGTTACAAACTTTATACTTTTCCACTGCTTGCCATAGGTTGCTAAGCCTTATCAAATTGGAGGATATGAAACAAAATAATTTTTTCGGTTTTATATATACATTTGAAATAACAAAAATCTTAAATTTCTGTATCAATACAATAAAATTCTACTATAATTTATCAAACTTTGTAACTAAGCTGTATTTGGGTCTAAAAAATATGAAATTGAACTCGCTAAAAACTCACCAGCATGAAGATTTGTATCAAAAGAACGTAATGACGTCGTAAAATAGAAAATGGCTGAGAAAGCCACTAGTGGCATATTCTGAGCTTTCGAGTGATTATTCACGTCGCATACAGAAGTGTATATAAGGGATCATTTCCAAAAATGGAAAGAGGTGAGAAGAGTCACTGTGTTTAATTCAGTACACGAGTGATATCTCAGCAAATAGAAAAGATAAAACATTCTTAATTTATATTTTAGTTTGTCAATATCGATAGTTTGAGTTCACTATTTTATGAATTTATGTACATTTATTTTAGTATTATACATTATTTGATTTGTTAATTTAAAATTAAATATTAATAAACACACCTAAACATTGATTTTTGTTTGTCACAAGGTATGCTGAATGCCGCACTGGTTCAAAGTAGATGTTTGTGATGTCAAAATACAAAATATCCAGTTTCATATGAATTTCAGTGGTCTCTCGGATTGATCTCTTGGGTTGAAACTTTATTAACATGGTCCATTGATCATTCTCTTTTGGATGTTTATCAATGGAAATGGTTTACTTATCATTAGTGGTCTCTCGGAAATGGTTTTAACCCAATCGCTACAGGTCACGGGTCAAAGGCTATGTCATCGTATTTGTTAACTTGCATTCGAAATATTTTTGAACTACTGATAAGTAAACCATTTCCATTGATAAACATCCAAAAGAGAATGATCAATGGACCATGTTAATAAAGTTTCAACCCAAGAGATCAATCCCTGATGTCGTGCAAAAGACCACATAAAAGCCAGGCATGAATTCAGAGAATAGTGATCGCTTGATGAAAAATGTCCTTTCCCAAGGCTGATGTAAGACAGATGGTCAGAGAGGAAACAGAAGAGGTTGGCACTCCTGAAGATACTGAAGGCTGAGCCGCCCAATGTGACATCACCAGAAGAACTTGACAGGATGAGGAGCAAATTAGTGCAAAACTTTGGATAACAGAAGAATGAAGGCCCATCTAATTCTGACTGGAGCACCTATGCCCAAAGTCAGAGAGTGAGGTACAGGAGATAAGAAGGATGGGAGCTAGATGTTCCAGTGTGTGGCAAAAGCATTGATTTGAGGCATCCTAAGATGAGAGCAGATCCAACAAAAAAAACTTGTGAACGAAGTATCCATTCCTTGGAAAGAACTCTTGTTGAGACAAGATAATTGTTCAGCCACTAAATTCATTACACCTGGAGTATGACAAAGAAGCAAGGGGAATAATTTGATGATTGTAGGCTCAAAAGAGAAGTTCCATTGTTTGAAAACAAAGAGACCTGGAGTGAGTGCCCCCTTGCTTGGAAATGTAAGAGACTGCTGTGGAATTGTTCAAGTGTAGCATTACCACCTTCCCTCACAAAAATGCAAGACCTAAAGACATGGCTCATTGAACTGCTAAAAGCTCTAAGAGACTGATAAGAATAGACTTTTCAGTTTTGATGAGAAAATCAGCTCTCATAGCTTCGAATAAAAGAGCTCAAGTGAGAAGTTCTGCCAAGTGGAGGGAAGGAGTAAGAAGATGCCAGTTGTCTATGTAATGGTGAGTGTGAATGCCCAGTGAGTGAAGATGATGTGAAAAGGATCTGACTATCTGGCAAAAGACATATGGGGCAGATGCAAGGCCAAATGGTAAAGTGTGAAACTGAAAAACCTGTCTCTCATGAAGAAAACAGTGAGAACAATGTGTAGATGCAGCGACTGGAATATGAAGATAGGCATCGGCAACATCGACCTCTGTCATCTATAGACCAGGTGAAAAATGCAACCAAAGAAAAAGAAACTACTCTTATTGTAACCAGAGGAAGCTGGAGGAAATTACTGAGACCAGAAAGGTCGATGACAAGTCGCCAATTGCCCATCTACTTTGGTACTACAAACAGATGGGAATAAAAACCTTCGAAAGAGAAGCTGATGCTCTCTGTGGCCTCTTTGTGCAGAAGATTCCGAATGGCTTCTGTTTGATGATTGGATGTAAGATGATCCTTGGGAGTGGAAAGACAACTGGTATGAGAGACAAAGGAGGAGGAGATGTGAAATGAAGGACTAACCCTCTTATAAAAACTTGAATGACCCATTGATCTGTGACAAAGGTCTCTAATACTGACAAGAACCATCTGAGTTGAGCCCCCATAGGATAGTTACTGACACCATACTCTGTGGTCCAAATGAGCAGAGGATACCCGCTGATAAGGTAATCTCCCTTGTGTTCCAATAAAATGTAGAGCTGATTCAGGAGGTCTGAAAACCCTAATGGAAGATGCAGGTAACCTTCTGGTAGAAGACTAGGAAAGGCAAGAGGCCAGGGTGGAAAGAGAATAATGGAGACAGGCCACATCCACCCTACATTCCATGGAATCTGGAATACCTGCAAAAGTCAAATGTCTGAGAAAAGGAACTTCTCTGAGATTTCTAAGGGCCAAAGAAGGAAGTTGAATTCCCTCAAGCAAGGCATCTCTCCAAAAGATACCAGGAACAAACTAACCAAGAAACAAAGGAAAGAGTAGAAGCCGATAAACTTACCAAAGAAAAGTCAATAAAGGACTAAGATCCTCAGAAAACTGAGCAGGAGACCTGTGATAGGACTTACATAACAGTTACAAAGAAGATAATAATGCAAAACTCTTGTAAGGGACAGATGGATTTGGGAAAAATGAGTTTGATTAAGATGAACAGTGACATCAAGCCTAGAATCCCAAATAGGAAAAAGAGGATCTAACCTCTGAGAATACAAATATGGGTTCTCCAAGCGATGGACAGCTAAGGCATGCTGATCCGATAAATGAGGAGGACAAGGCATGGCAGCTCCCTCTCTCAATTGATCAGCAACTCTCCTAATATGCACAGCAATGACTGGTGAAGGTGAAAAGACCACATAACCATTCAAATAAATTTCCCCTAACAAAGAAGGAGATAAGCCAAAAGCTACAGAAGAAATGTTCAAGACATTACAAATTTGATGTATTAATTGCAAAAATAGTGCAGGAAGCAGGATGTCCATCCTAGAATCCAAATTATCATCAGCCTGCCCCTGAACTCCCGTAAGCTCAGCCTTTGAGCCAAAAGGAGAAAAAAAAATCAGACCTAATGTAAGACTCCATCTCTTTCTGTATGAGGAACTGGACGTCCTCAGCAGAAAGGGGCTCTCCCCCAATGCTCCAGGTGATGCTAGACTCCAGATAATAATAATAATAATGTAGGTGGAGAGAATCACAAGATTTAACTTACTATGAGCAATACAATGGGATATAATGGCTGAAGCAAGTGAGGTAGGATTCATACCAATGCTTAGATGGGAAGAGAAGAGTAACTTTTGTCAGGATAAAGCTATAGTGTGAAGGGAGGGGAGCAAGTTTCAGAATACAATTTTCTTTATAAAGAAATTAATACAGAAATACCAGTAAAGAAATCCAACAGGGGCATTTAATAATTGCATGTATAATATTAATTTCATAGTGCTCAGTTTTAAACTAGACTTCATTAATACGAACTATACAAATGTTGTTATTACACATCACAGAGTTTGCTATGAAACATTTCTAGTATCTAATAGTGACATTTCACAGCAAGTTATCTAATAGAAGAGCCAAACACTGATACTGACTGATTATTTTACAAAATATGTATTACATAGTGACTGCATGGAAATAAACTATTTAACAATATAAATGTGTGTGTGTGTGTGTGTGTGTGTGTATATATATATACATCACATTAACAATTAAAAGTTTCAGTACTTTGGGGCTAATGAAATTTAGAAGGGTAGGTCAAAGGATCTAATTGATAAGTACAAGGAACTGATAAAGACATTTAAAGAAAATGGCTATAATAACATAATTCTGAGACTTAATTGTAGAGAAGAAATTACAAGCAGGCCTCTATGGCTGAATGCTAGGGTTAGGTTAAAATGTAAGGATGAGCAGGTTGAATTTGAGAGATCAGTTCAACAGGAAAAGGGAGCTTTTTTAGGATGGATGATTTACATGTAAATAAGGTGGGGGCTGGTTTGTTTGCAAGGACAGCTTTAAACTATGACTAGACAGTGGTGAGGACCAGAAAAATTAAGAAAAACAAAATAGAGAGAAAAGTTATAGCATAAGAACAAAGTAAAGAAGTAGTTTAAATTCCAGGCTAAACTTATTATTGTAATGCCAGAAATATAGGAAATAAAATGGGTGGCTTTAGAGTACTATTCAAAATGGAAAATGTGAGATAACAGGAATAACTGAAATCTGGTTAAAGGTACAAAATTTTAATGACAAGAAATTCCTTGAAATACAGGATTAGAAACTATTTAATAGAGACAGAGTACTAAAAAAGAAGGGGAAGAAGTGGCTTTATATATAAAATGTAAGTTACATTTTATTCAAGAAGAGGATATCAGAGCTAATAGCAATGAGGTTAAATCTATTTTGGCTTCTGTTAGTTGTCATAAGTGAAGGCTTTTAGTTGGAATCTGTTATATATCAACAAATGAAACTGATGAAGTTAATGAGAAACTACAGTGAGATAAAATTTCAGTTGTTAATGAGGACATAACTATATGGGATTAATGTCAGGCATGTAGATTGTGAAGTTGACGTTTTTCTTACCTAAACATGTATTTCTGATAGATAATCATATCTACATATCAAATAGCTAGCTTGAAACCTCACATATCTGCCTATGAGATTTGCATGCCACCAGCCTTGAGCTAATTCTTATCTAAAAGTACATTTAATATGAACTGTTCTGGTGCATGATGACATCATCATGCAACAATAGCCCTCCATCAATGGGAGGGCTACAACCTCCTTGTGCAGAAGCTCCCCCCAAAGCACTTGCACTCAAAATAACTTCATTCTTAGATGAGGCAAAAAGTGCACTACAAGTGGGGAGGATGGGTGGGAAGAGTTGAGTATTTATCAGAAATACATTTTCAGGTAAGGAAAATGTTAACTTCTGAGACAATACCTCACCTTCTCACACAGAATAGCTAGAAAGCCACAATGAAATGGTGGAGGGGCCAGTGCAAACATTAAACCTAAGCAGTTCCCTTCAGAAAGTGCCTCAAAGGAGATCCCATGGAATGTGACACTTGATGGCAGGAGCTTCACAGGGGCATACACATGGGAAACAACATCTCATATTGACCAGGATATAATCTTCACCCGAAGGAAAGAGAGTGAAAGAAAAAGAGCCCCAAGAGACGAGTGAAATTTTTGCATGACCAACCAAACACCCACAGGAATGGTTGGAAAGCCAAGAAGTGTAGTGTAGGTAAGGTGCTATCAGGACTTATGGTGTGTGTGTGTGTATGTCTGACTTTGACTCAACTGGATAAACAGAGATGAGGAGAGCAAACTTGTACTGCTGCAGGAGGAGTACACATTAGCTATTGGAGGGGTGAACTTGCTACACAAATAGTGCCATCACCACCCTACTTTCCACCGTATTGTGCTGTACATAATCACTGAAGAACTACCTAAGGCCTACCACCCCAGCAGTTTGAAGATGAGGGGTAGAATTTGCATTGGTGAAACCCGGAGAAGTGTTAATTATTTACATTTACTGCAATATTAAAGTTTAGGATGTTGCTGAATTTGAGGAGGATGTTGCTGCTTTACAAAAGGATTTGGATTATTTGATGAGTTGAGAAAATAAATGGTAGATGGATTTTAATTATAATAAATTCAATGTAATGTATGTAGGATTTCATAATTTGAATTATAAGTATAATTTTGCTGGAAATAAACTTAACAGTGCTATGAAAGAAAAAGATATTTGTGTTTTGTTGATCAGCCTCTTAAGCCATCCAAGCAATGTGCTGTTGCTAATGGCAAAGCAAATAGGATTTTTGGTTGTATCTACAGGAATATTGAACACAAGTCTAAAAGAGGTTATAATTTCATTGTATGGGTCATTAGTTAAGTCACATTTGGAGTATTGTGTTTGGTCTTGGGTTCATCTTAGAAAGGACACTGAATTGTCTGAAAGAGATCAGAAAAGGGCTACCAGAATGGTAACTGGAATGAAAAGGTTGCCATACAAGGACAGGTTAACAGTGAGGTGTAATAGTGAGGTGTTTAAGATTGTTAAGGGAATTGATAGTGTTGATGCATCATCTTTTTTTTGTAATTAAAAGTGAAAATAATAGGACTAGGAGACTCAAATATAAATTCTGGAAGGGTAGGAGTCACCTTCAAATAAGACAGCAATATTTTTCTATCAGGATGGTTGGCTTTTAGATGGGTTGCCTTCAGATGTGGTGAATGCAGTTACTTTAAAGGAGCTTAAGAGAAAGTTTGAACAATATATGAATATTAAGGGCTGGCTTAGAGTGTTTTATTTTCATTTTAAAGTTTAGTTTAGTGGATGGGACAGTCTAGATGGGCCAGCAGGTCCCATATTGTCCTTAAATTATATAAATATAATGTATTTTGAGAAAACCTGGGATTGGTGTAATCTGCTTCTTTTCAGACAGATGAAATACTGTAATAGTGAAGCTAGCCACAAGAAGAAATGCAACACTGTGTAATTGTATTTTACACTAATAAAATAACAAGTAAGTAATTAATCAAGAAGAAACACTGTAATAGTGAGGTGATGTACCTAGCCACAAGAAAAAAAATAACAGTGGTTAACTGGATTTTACATTAATAAAATAACAGAAAATTAATTAATCATGAAATAACTACATGTTCATGTAAAATTCAATATGGCTATAATAAATTATGAATATAGTTTGTAATATTTCCATTGTCATGTTTTCTGGCTTGCCTACTTGATGAATTTTTTTTCATGTGGAACAGGAATTAAAAACAAATTGTTAGATCTTAAGCTCTAAGAGGTTTAGGTATGAAGTAATGTATTTCTAAAGTTCTGAAATTTAAAAAAAAATGTGTAGGTGTAAATGGACTTTTAATGGTGAAACATTTGCAGGAGTGTTAATACTGTAATACAGATTACATTTTCCTGACTATACAACAGTAACTTATTATTTAAAAAAAAAGTATAAGTATAGTAAATCATAACAAAAAATACATAAGAAATATTATTTCACAGACAATAAATTTACACTTACATACAAGACACACATATCACAACTCTTACACTACAACAAAGAGAAATATAAGTAGGTCCATTGACTATACAAATCAACTATATACTGATAACACTAAAACACCTACCTATGTAATTCACTGTTAGAAATGTAGTAGGAGAAAACCAGAAGGGATATCACACAAAACATAACAGCTGCCATAAGACACCTTCTAATTGCAGGTTGGGTTACACTACAACAGACCCCCAACAGAGTCTTCTTTGTTATTGTTGGCTCTGCCACCATACTATATTTTCTGTCTTTTATCAAACAATCTGTGCATTTATGGTAAAAAGTTAATATTTTCTCTCCTTTAATTCTCACAAGTTGTGCACTTTTTTTTTAGCCCATGTTATATGTTACCTGCAGCATTACACACCACAGAAAAACAGACTAGTCCCTCTAACAGTATACATAATTAAATGTGACTGTGACATGTTATCAGGTTTTGTTTATGCCAATAGATAACAGAATATCTTTCTTCAGTGAACACTTGTTGCTTATCTCACTGGTATCCATTACAAATGTCCCTTTGAAAACCAGCTCCTTAGTCTTTCACCAGGCTTGGGCAGTCTCAGTAAAACACCTACAAGATCACACAAAACAAAATTATTAAAAATTACAAAAATTAACTAAATACAGCCTCTGTAATATAAAAATGTTAAATACCTGGTCTATAGGATAATTCAGAGTATGTCACTAAAAACTCTAATTTATATTTTACTAATTCACAAATACTGTAATAGCAAAGTAAAATATACAAAATATATTTAAGAATACCTTTATTTAAAAGCATTTATACCAACATTTGTACATGTAAGAAAAATGAAGTTATCTTAAAATAGCAAATCAAATACTATGATTTTATGAATTTTGTAGTTGTATATAATTTTTTTTTTGTTTGCAATCTTTTTATTTATGAAATGCTTAAACTTAAAAACATTTGGTCAAAGTACCATTTCTTATCTGTATTCAATAAGCAAAATATCTTTTCATGTCTGTGGAAATGTTTTACATGTTCAAACAATGGAATATCTTGACATAAACAAAATATAAAATTTATAAATAATTTAATAAATTGAAATTTCTTTCAAACTAGCTACAAGCAATCATTTATGTAGAATATTTCACATTAAATAAATTTTGCATATTGTGTTAGTGGAAAAGATTAGTGGTCTGCTTTCACACTAATACACCTTTATTCTCCAATGAAACAAAGAAAAAGCTAATATTTTATAAATATGGTAATTTTTTGTTACTTTAGTGTCATAACATTCTGTTTAAGTAGTTAGCACACAGGATCACCTACAAAAGTTGTAATATTTTCAAAACGAGACCCAAAACTCGAGCGCATTCGAATATTGACTATTCTTCTTTAGGAGAATGAAGGGTTATGTTTAACGAGCGTGAAGAAATATATAGGTTCGGATGTG
>NW_013666373.1:320629-327254 GCF_000517525.1 Limulus polyphemus | reverse complement strand
AGTTTTGTGCCAAAGGGGTGTGTAAAGTTCATAAAAGACTTATGCGAGATAATAGTTATAAGAATTGTTAATTAATTTCTATAAAGGAAATAAAAAATTAAATAAACAATAGAAATAAAATTAAAATTAAATAATGGCAAAAGGAATACTAATATTGTAAAGCAAGTTTAATCATGAATTTAGTTTTGAAAATCTTTTCAGAGACTTGCGAAAGGTAAACAACCCCAGGATAAAGACTGATACCATTTGGCATTGCAGTATTTAACAGTGCTATCCAATAAGCTACTTTAATTTCCCTGTTTCTGTTATAAGTAAAAATTTGTCTCTATACCTACAAGTTTAATGTCTTCAAGAGTGTGTCCAGGCATGTTAAAGTGTTTTGCTAACAGAAGTTTAAATAATTGTTTCAAGGCAGATGTACATGGTATATTGTTAGCTTTCTCAACTTGTTGGGTGATAGTGTTTTGTTTATAACCTCTTTCAGTCATAGTCTGTTTCAAAGAATTAATGTGACGGTCATAGTTCTTACTATCAGAGCACATCTTCTTTAATCTAAGTGCTTGACTGAATGTGATATTGCATTTGGTGTGTGGAGGGTGGCAGCTTTGATTACGCAAGTATTGTTTTGAAAATATAACATTCTGTTTAACATTGAAGTACATACTAGCATTAAATGGAGTCTATTACATTTCATATACAAGTACCTACCTATTTGGCAAAAAACATTTTAACTACAGTAATAACACAGATGATAACATTAGGTTAAATTCACAAGCTCATAACTAAAGGAAAAAATGTTTCTACCAAAGAACAAGTTTTAACCTGGGTTTCCAAAGATTATCTCTATCATTCAAATTTCTAGGTCCAGGTGTGTGTGTCTTAAAAACTTACTGGCATTTACTACACACGATTAATCAAGTTATTAACAATGATAAGAGTACCTTCAAGCAGATTAATTTTGCTGTAAGTACATGTAAAAGCAAAATTATCACTATGGAAAACTACTTTGAGGAAAATTGACTGGTAAGTTTGTCATCTTCTTACGAAGGTGATAATTGTTTACAGTTACCATTACCAGAGCTAGTAATTGGCTCTGTTACAGAAACTAGGCAGCTGAAATTTCTAATAAAGATTTTATCTTTGATTGTATTAAAAAATGTTTTTGATTTTCTTTTAATAGACTCATTGAAGTCATCCATAAACAAAAATAAGCTCACAAAAAATCTCAACTTAAGTACAGTGTTTCACTATCATATACAATTGTACTTAATAAAATAATTTTGAAATGTCATGCCTGGATCAATTAGAAAAGTAGAGATGAGGAACTTTTATGTATGAGAGCAAAAATTATTTTGAACATCTACAAGTAAATGCTTGTACTATGAAAGTGGTGAGGGACTATCTTTAACATAACATACAGACAACAGGACCACTTGCTTCTTCAAGGTGATCTTAAGTGTCCATTGTAATGATATTACTCAAATTGTAATACAATACCTGATATAATGTTATGCACTTTTGGACTCTACGCATATCTGTTATCTCATTTCTGTGGATTGTACTGACTGTTCTGAGTCATGCACGTGCTGACAGATCATCCCAAGTTTAAAATTTGGAAAATACAGGCTGGACACCAATTGAGACATTTATTTTTCTAACAGGGTGATTGGCTTTATTGAATTATTGCTGTTGGCACTATACAAGAGTTTAAAAGGGTAATTGATAGCTTCTTGGGAAATAAAAGTGGTTTTAAATTTTTCTTTTTCCTAAGGGTGGTTATGAAGGGAATGCCTTGAAGGACCAAATGCTCCCTTGACAGTATGTTATGTTGGAACTCTTATGTATATGCCCATTAGTAAAAAGTTTAAGAAATAATATTAATACATTTTAGTTATAAAAAAACAAAACAATATAAATAAAGTGTAATAACAATATTGAAGTTAACTTAAATGACTCCACTTGCATTCAAGAAATTGCACCTTATTACAGACAAGTGGGGGTAGTGGTGTATGAAGAGTATCAAGTTATAGTTATTCAAAAAATCTTGGATCTGGGTTGCTCATTTACCATAATAAAAAAATTATATCAAGCAAAGGAAATATTAAGTTGCAAGTAGACCTATTTTAGATTGCAAAATGCAATGCAGTACAAGGCAAATTATTCCCTGAATTCTGTAGTGTAACTAAAAGAAAAGAATTTTGGTGCTACTATAGCATGAGGTCTACCGCCATATGTCACCTACCCAGGTGCAGCCTGAGGTCTATCGCGTGACCTGCACCTGTCCATCAAACATGTGACGTGCCCAAATCCATCAAGAACGTGATCTGTCCGCGTGACCTGCCTATATAAAAGGAGGCAAATGATATATGATAACGTTTATTTTTACCTTTCTTCCTTTAATATAAATTTAATTAGAAAACCAATTATCTATTTAAGTCATTCCTAGGATATGTACAAATTAAGTGTTTATCGCTAAAATAAATGTATGGAAATGTGTCATATTCATGAGGGATGGATAATGCAGCGGTAGACCTCACGCTATAGTACTAACGGGAGGTAGACCTCACGCTATAGTAGCACCAGAATTTTGGCATAAGTTACTCAAACCATCAAAGCAGCATTCTATTACTAGTAGCAAAGCTAACAGATTAAGATGTATTTACATGTATATACATAATGATTGCAAGTTAACAGAGGTAATTATCTCTTCGTAAAAATTGCTAGTTAGGCCTCACATGTAATAATGTTATAATTTTGGTCATCTTATCTAAGAAAGGATAGTAACTTGTTTGAAAGGGTTTAGAGGAGGGGCCACTAAGGTGATCCAGGTGATAGAAAAGTTATCTTATAAGTCCGATAGGTTAAGACCAGAAAATCGACTGAATAAAGGCCTCTGATTTCTTTGTGTTGTGTTCTGAAGACAATAGAATGAGAGGATTTTGTAAAGGTAAGTAATGTTCATTTTGCTATTAATAATGCTGAATAAAAATGTTTTTAAGGCATTAGGCCTAAATTATGGTTGCTGTTTTTAATTCAAGAACAAGATTGATTTCAGTTGTGTAATATAAGTATATCTTGGATAAAAAAATAGCCTATGTGAGTAGACCTAGTAAGGAAAAACAATGTACAGTAGCATTGTCAAGGTTAAGAATTCATAAAAATATTGTGTAGTAGTAGTAGAAGAATATTATTTTACAGAAAATAGATTTTGAACATTTTTCTCAAGATTAAAGTAATTTTATGCAGTATTTTTTAAAGATTGTGCTAAGAAAAGTTTTTCAACTGCTATGCAAAGTTATTTTGAGTAGCAATTGCTGTTATATAAAATATTTGAAACAAATTTCTCTGGAGAATAAGTTCCCATCTACATAAAAATATCATCCAAATTATGGTAACCCAAATGCATTATCCTGCACATTTGCCATAATTAAATATTATGTGCCGATTATTTGTCCAACTAACCAACTGACCCAACAAATGATACAACAATTTGGGATTAAGCTATTAAACTGATTACATTAAAATGTATCATTATTGCAACATAGTACAAAATCTATAACAAACTAAAAATACGATTAATACCATAACGTGGATATTTCCCTACAAATGTTCCCAAGATAGCCCTTCTAGAACTACTTAATTTGTTTTGATGAAAAGCAAGATTACTTCATGACATTGATTATACCTAAGAAAAATAGTAACCATAACAGTGACAAGTGAGGTTACTAGTAAGTACATATTATAATAAATTACTACACTTAGTTCTGGGGATCAAGTCTGATTTTATACTAACATAGCTATATCAAGGTGATCGAGCATGTAGATACATCGTGTGCATCTCTACTGTACAAAGGGACAATAGACTTCACAGCATGTGCCACTTCACTGGTTAGAATTAGAGGACAAGATTATCACAAGTATAAAATTAGTCATTATTTTGTACAAAATAATATCCCATGCAAAGTGAGCTAAAAAACTTATTTTGAATCAGCCAAATGCTAATTTCACAGTTATTTTTAGCGAGTCATGACACAAATCCATTTAGCTGAACAAACCTGATTTAATCTAAATTAATGATGAGAAATCATAAGGGTAACATTTTGCTTACTTGAAAAGTTGGAATAACTGTAAACAGTAATAAACATGCACACTAATTTCTATTAGTTGTTTATTTTCCTGACATTGATAGATTTAACTGTAATTTCAAATAATCAATAATTATGACACTAATCAATATGATCAATGCACAGGTTAAACTGATTATTCAAGTTAATCACCCAACTTTATCCATCATCCAGATAACATGCAACATCCCTGAAGGCATTTAATATGTTAGAAAAGGAAGATTTCACTTTAGTGAATCCAAATTGATTTTCTTTAATGATATTGCATTTTAGTAGATGATTTTGCAAAGCTGTTTTTATTAGACTAGAACTTTTCCCTCTACAGAAGTAAGACTAACTCATCTCTAATTTCCATGGCAACTGTTATCAACCCTATCCCCATTTAAAAGTAGGATATATAGAAGCAATTCTCCAATCCTTCTAGTGCCTACCAAAGAGAAAGGCTTGCATATTGGATCCTTGACCAGCTTTAAAATGCTGGGAAAAAACTATTTGGTGCTGGTACTTTATATTTAATCTCTCAGTCATTTTTCTTACCACCAAGATATTAACGTCTACATGATTCAGGTTAATCCCAATATTTCCTATATAATGATGAGGTTTAGGAATATTGCTAATATCCTCTCTTGTGAAAAAAAAAAAAAGATTTAGAAGCTCAACCATCTCACACCATAAAAAATCTTATCATCAGCATCCTCTAAGCACCCAACTACCATTTTAACATTTTGCTTACCATTAAAATCCTTACATTAGCTCTAACATTATAAGCCAGCTTTTTGGGGCTTCTTTTTCCCCTCACAACTAATGTTCGTCTCTCACATGAAGTACATACGAGGCTTTTCTACATTTCTGTACTCCAAATATATAAAATTATACTTCTCAATATCATTAAAGGGATCACAATATGGGAAATTAGTTTAATATTATTAAAACCAATTTTCCATATTGTGATCCCTTAATTAAGACTTGGTTAATACACTACCTTTCCAAGACAAGCAACCTCAACAAAATTGGCCCTTAACAGCATTTTGTTATCAGCAGTGAATCGACAATTTATTGTTGTAATGATATCCAAACTGTTTAAAAAAAACGAGATTCCACCAGTCACATTTTCACTACTCAGAAAAATGCTCATATATGACAGTTCTACTATCTGCCATTAACTGATTAAGTCAATTTTCAATCCAACTTTTAACTCTCTTTGCCAATTCTAATACAATTTACTAATTACAGATGTAAACACTACAACAGAGAATTCATCATATTCTTTTTGTGTTACAGAACGGTAAGTATTAAAAATCGGCAAGTGTAAACTCAAAGGTAATATAAATAATTACAAATATAAATTTATAATTATTATAGCTTCGTATATAATAATTAAAGTTATACGTAATCCCTCATGTCAAATACTTACTAAACAATACTCATTAATAGTAATAGTATTACTGTATAAATAATACTAACGTTAATAATATTAATAACTAATATGTTATAAGTTATATATAACGTGCTTACTAAAGTAAAGATTCAAATTGACATTAATGATTAAGCTTATTCAAGTTGTTGATAACAGAACGATAAAATAATTTATGCAATTAACACTTTTAGTTTTATTACATAAGACACAAATAACAGCAAAATATTACCTACCATTCCTTCCACCAAAAACTCGTCAAAAAGCTTTCAGTTAAATTCACGAGAAATTAACTTAACTTCGTCCAAACTACTATAAAACTATCACTAACCTGCAACACCACCAAACACGAGCCCTGTTATTCATACCGACTTATAACACACTCGAAACATGGCCACCTGCAAGCTTTTGCTGAACATATTTTAAAAATTAATTAGAAAGTACACACCCTGAATTGAACTCATACTTACATCTGTTTATCTAACAATGACCTTTTAAGTTTTATATGTTTTAAAATATTTCGTCATTAGGTACTTCAACACGTGTTATAAGTAATTATTATGAAAAATATTGAATGTAATGTTTGCAATGATTGAAATATTTATTTTATATTATTTAATGGTTAAACCTGATTGTTTCACTACGTTTATTTTGACTTTTAAAAGTAAACAAATATAGGTTCACCCAATCTTTATTTATTTATAAAGTGGTTTTTCCAAATCCCACCCCAAGTAGCAAGTCTCAAGGCCTTTAACGCTAATAACTGGGTTTCAATATCCGTGGTGGGCGCAACACAGATAATCCATTGTGTAACTTGTGCTTAACCACAAACAAATAAACAAACAAAAATTCAAATTCCGAACATGATTCATCTTGTTATGTCCTTAACGTTGTAGTTCACCTAGCACAAAAAATAAGTGCTATTTTGTGTCAACATTTATGTGCTTAATATAACATAACATAATATTTTGGGACAACATTTCGGCTGTTCCATTCTCAAAACTAAATTAAAATGATTAAAAATAATAATAATAAAATTTTAAACCCAACCATTTTCATTCATATACTTATCAAGCTTTTCCTTAAA
>NW_013666373.1:317048-319928 GCF_000517525.1 Limulus polyphemus | reverse complement strand
ATGGCTTTAGAGACTAATCGACTATTACACCAAGATCTCTTTCCTTCATAACACTATTAAGGTTATTCCCATCCTCATTATACTTATAATTCAAATTATATAACCCACATGCCTTAATGAGTGAACAGCTCGGCTACCGTTTTATCGGTAGACAATTCATTAAATTATGTAATACAAATATAAGACGATCATTAATAGGAAAGTAGAAAGAAGTTTCTAGATAATGATGGTTCAAACCCGGCTTCAGATTAGCAATCAGTGGATGCTTGTCACCTTTTAACTAAAACATATAGAGTATTATTTTTAAGTATTGAATTCATCGTGATAATTTTAAGTTTTCAAACTTTATGTAGAACTGGATATTTCATAATGACTTATATACAGCGACTTTCGATATTAAATCTCCCTACTCTAACATTAACAGCATATTAATACGTGTTCTGATTTAATATAACCTACTTCGGATACATTTAGAGTTTACCTAATCAGGTTTTTTTTTAAACTGTTGCATTTTGCACTAAAGGTAACACACTTAAATTTATGTTTAATGGCTTTTAATTATGATCAAATTTATGAGCTCAGAATGAGATCAAAACTCGCGCTTCAATGCTATGACTAATTTGTTTTTGAGTTATCGTGATAATTAATCGTTGTTATGGTTAATAGCTTATACGATTATCTAAGTCTAATCATTACTAATTTATTTAATTTTATGCCACTAGATACTAATTGTTAAATAGTTTTTATCTTAAGCTCCAACTGCTAATCTACTGTCGTCTTTAGGAAAGTCTCGAGAAGGATTTTCTTTATGATAGTAGTAATCGGGCTTCAGTTCTGGGTCTTCTCAATATAAAAGCTGGTGTGCCATACTATTCGGTTCTAGGTCTTTTTTTATAGATAATTTGGTATGCCATTTGGCGTGGATAGCACACTAGCCTTTCTATCAAGAATACCCAGTATCGAATTCATCACTATCACCATAAAAATAATCCTTCTCAGGTCGTTTCTGAAGATGACAGCATCGAAGCAATTGAAACGTTGTATGAAAACTGGTTGTTAATTGGTACATACTAATAATAAGTAATCAATTAATAACTAGACAGGTGATCGTACAAACTTTTATCTATTAAAATCACTGATATCTCATTGCCAAAACATTACCGTAAGTACTTAATAAAAAATAATGATATGGAAAAACGTCCTATGAGTTTTAAACCACTCTAATGTAAATGCTTTGATGATAACACATTGCCACTTTTTAGACATAAAAAACAGTTTAATATAAGAATTTACAATTAAACATTAATGTGAATCGAGATCACGTTTTTTCAAATAGTTTAGTACAGAACAATTACACAATTTTCAAGTGAATTATATGTCATGAAAATAATGTTTAATGATGATTACGGAAATTCAAGCAGTTGCACTTAAAGTTTAATTGTTTACCTATAGTTATACTAATAAGAGTAATGATGAAAGCAAGGTGCCGATGATCCAAGATACTACATATGGTATTCTGTCACCTTAAATCATTAATCATTTTTATGAGTTGCAAACAAATATAAATTTCAAATTCAAAATTTGTAGAGAGGGACTGTCTGTGGTCTCCAGTATGAAGATGCCTTTGGTTCAGCTATGTTTTTTCAATTTCAAATATTTATCTCGAAGACAATATAATTTCATGAAGGCTATATGAGGTATATTATACCCTAAGTTTAGGGATTAGTTTTTAAGACTACTCAATATTTTTTATAACTTCACCCTTCAGGCCAAACCACTTACGAATTGTTCATTATTTAATTTATTTTGCTTTTTATGTAGTTCATTTCAGATATCAGCGCAAAACTACACAATATTAGCTTGCGCTAGTCGTCACTAATTTTGAACTGATAGGTTAAAAGAAAATATTTAGCCAGACGCACCCATTGTGATCGACTAGTAAGATCTGACCCTCACTTTTATAACGTACCAACAGTCCCAAAGTACGAAGCGCTATCATTTTTGCGGTAACGAGACTCAACCTATGGACCCTCCGATCCACAGTCTGGCACGCTTACCACGTAACTCATGCCTGGCCCTATGCTATTAGTGATTGTAAATAAACACAATAAAAACAAATAAAATCCACTAACTGGTATACACACGCACCACACAACTTTCAAGGCAACATTTACTTTATTTTGCTGATTTCTGATTTATTGGGTCCCCCCAAAAGGTTCAACGGTAAGTTTACGGACTTAGAACACTAAAATCCTGGGCTCGAGTTCTCGCGGTGGACAGTGTGCAGATAGCCCATTGTGTAGCTTTACACTAAGAAAACAACAACAACACCAACATTTATTGGGGCTGTGGTGTTCTGCCAAGAGTACAACAGATTGAAATAATTTTGATTCCATGAAATTCATTGTAGCATCAGCAGGAAATAAAATTTATTTTTTAGGAAATACACCAACAAACACACTTTTAGCATTCAGAAGCCTTTTGACCATTAATCAGACTGTCTGGTCGGTAAGTATTACTTAGCAAGCAACAAGAAACAGGCAAAGGCATAACTAAGTCAACTATTATATGTTTGGGAAAATTTACCTTGAATTTACTAAGTCTACAAATTTTAATTTTGATTGTACATTTAAACACTGATTATGCAGTCATATGTACATAATGTATAAAATGCTGTGGCCGAGTAATCGAATTAAACCGAAGCCCTGTGTAAAAACTATTACATCATGACGGCCTAGCAAAGAAAAAAAGGGGGTCATATTTCTAGAAAAAAATATTTTCTTGCACACTTGTTATATTAATGTTTTTATTAGTTTTATCTCATTTTTGTTTTCAACTATACAGAGTAATCACAATTTGTTATTTGTATGAATTATTATG
>NW_013666373.1:310129-316081 GCF_000517525.1 Limulus polyphemus | reverse complement strand
CGAACAGAGACGTAACAATATTGACAAAGTTTTAAATTCAGTATTAGTTACTGCTCTCCTTTTTAAAGATATTTTAATCATTTATATGTATTTTTAATATTACTGTTTATGAACGGTTAACTATATTACTTAAGAAAATTAATTTTAGAAGAAATATATATATATACTTTTCATAATTTTGATTCGAATATGCGACGTAAATGAAACTTTTAGCACCTTTTGCGTAATAATTTATTATTATTTCACCATTCAAAGTACTTTTTCATTGTATGTTTGATGTATTTGTTTGTAGTTAAGCACAAAGCTATACAATGGGCTGTCTGTGCTCTGCCCGGTTTCTAGCGTTGTAAGTCTGCAGACATTCCACTGTGCCACTTGGTGAGAGGGGGATATGTTTGATGTTGCTAAAGCCTATTTTATCTTAAATTTACCTTGCTCTAATTTTGCTTTTTTTTTCAGTTAAACAAAACTTTTTTCAAAATGATGCATTTTTATTAGAATAAATATTTTCAATGTTACAGAGTTCATATAATCCTGATAAATTTCGCCCAATACAATTTATACATTCATTTTTGACTTATGATGTTACTAAGGTTCTATAGGCGGATGGTCTTACTAGACAAATTGTGTGTGTTTTATAAAAGCAGGTGGTGTTTCTATAGGCGGACAGTGTTACTATACTTTTGCTAGATTGCATACAGGTTTCAACTTGTCTCAAATTATGTTTATAGTTTTCATTTATATATTTAACTATATTACATATGTTTTAAAATGGCAGATGGTGTTACTAACATATATAACGTACTGCTAAAAAGTATTTATCACATCTAATGTATCGTTTTGATAGTTATGGAACAAGACAGTTAATATAGTCGATATCAACTTAGCATACTTTTAACGTACTGATTATAGTTTTTGCTTCTATGTTTAACTTTCACGACATACTTTTTACATTTTCTGAAATTTTATAATCTAGTAAGTTAGTAAAAAATGCCCTTAGCCATTTTTGTACTTCCTTTTAAGTGGTTTGATAAAAATTCGTTTATTCTAAACTGTTTGCTGAACAATGAGTGACATAAATAAAACATAATTTCATTCGCACTTAATAGAAGTCTAACATAATTTCTGTACTCGTCGAAACTTCAATATAAATAGGTTACCATTCTTTCTTATTCAAAAACATTCATTTGTGCACTGCTTTTTGCACGCATCAACAGAACACGTACCAATGCCTCGTGAACTCCTTTGATACCTCTCTACTTTAATAGAACGAAGAGGTAACCCAGAATATAAGAGTTGGGGTGTCCCGCTGAGCGAGAGAGTTTCTCAACTTCTAAGCTTGTTTCTTAAAATTACCAATCTGAGTTTTTTATTTATAAACTGGTTGATGGTAGAACTCTCCAATTAATAGTACAATTACAATAACTATTCCATTCCAGTAGGATTTAAAAACTCACCCCATGTGTATGTTTTGTTTTCACCACACAGTATATTAATTTTAACAGTAAAATAAATTTAAAGAATATGGTTGTATTTTTTATTTAAGATTGAACTCTTCTGACGGCTAGCGAGTACGAGTCTTTGATTCCAATTTGTTTCTTGAATTAGATGTCTTTTTGTCTCTATATTGAGGCTTTGGGTCTCTGCAAAAAGTACCAACGAAATATGAACGTTTGATTTCTAAACAAATCCCTTATTGTTTTACGTTCTATACTTTGAAAGCTAATGGCCTTTCTTTGCAAGTTAATCACTTTCAAACAATTATTTCAAACTTTTTGTGATTTAAAATAAAGAGTTTTCAAATATAATGTTACTTAGTTTGCTTATATTTATATTCAATGAAACAGATTTGCTTTACATTTAGCAATTTGATATCGACATTTTCAATCTCAAACTCACTTTATATGACACATGGGTTAAACGACCATGTCAGAGATCCCTAAGATTCGGGTATAGCCGGCCCTAATTTGGAACTACTGACCAGAGAGAAAAGGCAATCAGTCAGCAGCACCAGTTACTTTAAGGGATTTGTCTCATTTTAAACTGAATAATGAGATTAACTGTTACTCTGATAACGCATGTTCATAGCTGAAAGCACGAAGCGCGTTCACTAACATGATATTGCAAACCTTTAACTTTTCATTCTGCACGTTAACCATTTTACCACGTTCGACTCCCCTCCTTTCCCCAACTTAGGATCGAATTGCACCGAAATTCGTTTGGTATGAGATTGACAAATTATTATTTTGTAAGCATCATATTTGGACAACTTCGAATTAATTCATTAATATCATATACTATTATTTTTGCTGTGACTTTTCTACCTTCGATGACAGCCTGAACTTGACTTGGGACTGTTTTGATCATTTGGTCAGTAACTGATTGATCTATTATACATCATATTATTCCAACAGCCTTGAAGAACATTCTAAACCATTTTGAGATATGATGGTTGTTATTTTTTCTTTTGCTGTTTCTTCAAATTTTACTAGAAATGTTCCATGAGTTTAGGACCCGTGATTGGAGAGCAAATTTTATAATTTGAAGAACATTTTCATCTTGTTTCTTTAAAAGGCATTTTTTAGACAAGTTTGAAGTGTTTGTTTGTATGTTGCTAAGCTCAGAGCTACACAATGGGCAAACTGTGCCCACCATGAGTATCGAATTCCCAGTTTTTAATGGTCTGAGCCCTCAGACTTACCGCTGAGCCACTTGGGGCAAGTCTGAAGTGTGCTTGGTGTTATTGTTCTGATAAAAAATAAAATTTTTGCCAATTAACAATAGTCCTCTAGGAATGACCAGCCTTTGAAGTACAGATGGTACTTCTCTTTGGTCAAAATATAGTTAACTTTACGAAGGTTTCTAACCCAACAGCTGCTGAAACAGCTCCAACCCTAAATAAAACCTCCATCTTGTTTAATAGGAAAGTATGTATAACTTAGTGCTAGGCTGTCACTCAATAAAAAAATAGACTAGCTTGCCAGTTCTTATTGGTAGTTAGTAGGTTAATTGAAGAATATAATAATTAATATTATACGGTGTTAAAATAAATAAATAATATTTATTAAATAATTTTAATTGTTATGACTTGAAATAAAATTGTTGAAAAATTAGGCTTCAGAAACTTAATCCAGTTGACACTGTAAAAGTTGTTGTCAAGCAATTTTCTAATGTAAATAGCGTTTCAACCACTATTATGTCTGTTGTATCGCAGGTGATCTGAAGAGACTTGTTATTAAGGGAAAGGCCTCGCCGGAACTGGATATAGCAGATACAGTGTATTTGACATAATATTATAAATACACATTTCTTTACTTTTACTGAGAAGTTTCTATTAATAATTGATACTTGTCTCAAATTACTACATTCTAAAAAATATATGATAATGTGTAAAACGTACCTTCTACTAGTCTTCAATGCTAAATTGTTTTTATGGTTGAGCCTATTCTAATAGTTTGGCCTTATATATATAAACATCCCTCTCTTAGCGAGGACTGAGACACTGCAACTTTCCCATGCAGTCCAAAACTTGCAAGTCGTTGCTTATCTGTAGTTTTACTAATTCTTTAGTCACGTTGAATGTTCAGCTGTTTTCGAATTTGTGATACACTGTCTGTTATGCAAGAATATTAGCCTAATGTAGGGTCTTTATTTGTACGAGTCATCTTTTTTTTCAATTCCTTGGTTTTGAGTTAAATCTTTTTGTGCCATGGTATCTTTGCTATATTTTTTTGCACCACTTCTTCAGAAATTTACCATTAGGATTCAACATCCCACTGGCTGTATCTATTTCATATTAAAGCAAAAATCTAACCGAAAACTACATTCTGATTTCATTACTTAAACATACTTTTATTGTAATACACGCTTGATTGAATGTTATTTAGAATAAAAAACAACTTTGATGCATTAGAAATAGCACTAAAATAGATGACATTTCAAGCAATAGAAAAATGTCACTAGTATGGTCTAAACGAAAAAAAAATATCATTCAGCCATTGGAAGGTCTTATTAATTGACATCTCATATACTTATTTACAAGTTTTCTTCATAGTACCCTATCATACTATGTTTTTAATAAAGTCCATAAATTCCACGAAATATGAGTGATAATATGGCAATTGTGTGGTTTTGCTTTAGAAAATCTCCTGGACTTATTTGGATGCTAATATCTATGTATTTATTTATGCATACATAAAGATATACATTCTACGATCTTAGATCTTTGTGAAAGTATTACATGTCATGGTATACTATACATATCTTGCTATTGTGGAAATGAAGCAAGATGGTAATTCTCAAGTTTCGTCTGTTTTTAACTCTTAAGTTTTAATTAGTTAATTTTGAGAACGATCCTATATAGCTTATTTCTTAAGTTTCGAAACAAGTATTAGATCAAGAAAATTATTGAGGTACACACCTTAATTTCATGTTTAGTAGTTTGATGTACCTATGATATGATTTCCTGGATTTTTCCAGTCGCGAATGATGCTAGTTCATGAAAAAGAAACTTTTTTTACCTATTTCATGCTTATTCCATATTTTTTATTAGGTAGTTTTTTTTTCATTGATTGAAAAAGAAAAACGAATTTCCTAGTTTTCTACATAAATAGCGTTAAATACTAGTTTTAAATGTTACTGATAAAGAAGATTTTTTTTGCACCCTCTAACACTAGAAAACAAAATCTTAGTTTGATATTCTGTGATTTGAGCCTACGTACACTTTTATCTGTGGTATCACAAGAACACAGACGCTCGTTACAGCAAGGACGTCTCAGAAGAAACTGCTTCATCGCGTATCATAAAATTATATTTGACATATAATGCTGATTTATTTCGACAAGTCGACGAAGTGGCAAAGTTGTGGCTTAGCGGATTATAAGCACCGGTGGTTGGCAAGAAGTAAAACCTTTTCCACCCAATCGTGACTTTATCGCACAAAAGGGGAGAATTAAGACTTTAATGTGAAGTGTGGTAAGTCAGGCCATCGCATTTCATGGTTCAAAGATTAGTTGAAAACTCCTACAGTTTTTATTACAGTCAAGAATAAGTTCTAGAGAATTTTGATGTGCTCTGTGTCCTTCAAATGCTTATCAGTTATGAGGCATTTTTATCTTCATATTTCCTGAAAAGTTATAAAAACTTTCACCTAAGTGTTTGAAAGTCATAGAAAAGTTGAACTCACTATCGTCCTTTCTGTGCCTACCATAGGCAAAATTGTGCTGTTCATGCCAAATATATTTATATATTCGTAGTCTCTACATGTATTGTGGATATTGGGTTTAAAATAGAACAGAAGGATGCATTGCATGTCGAACATGTCTCATAAGCATTATTTTGAAAAAAAAAAAATTACTTTTGCAGTGATACTATTCGCACCACGAATACATCTTATCAACCTTCTTCAAACACAATTTCGTTTTTCAGTGGTACTATTCGCATATCGAATATGTATTGCCGGTTTTATTCTTCAAACAATTTTCTTCTTTTCAATGGTTCTATTTTCATGTCGATTATCTCTTTTAAATTTTTTGTGTTCAAACAATCTCATTTTTTTTAGCAATATTATTCAAACAGTCTTCCCTTTTAATGATTCTGTAAGCATAAGAGATATGCCTTGTCAACTTCATTGTTTGAACAACTCTCCCCTTTTTCAGTGGTCGTTTTCAAACATGAAATTTAACACAGATTGTTTTCGTCGTGTATGTGGTTTAAAATATTGTTGAAATGAAATATAATAAAATTAATTAATGAATAAATTAAAATGATGGATTTTGTTTTGATTTTTTTTGTTTGTAGTTAAGCACAAAGCTACACAATGGGCTATCTGTGCTTTGTCCATCACGGGAATCGAAACTCGGTTTCTAGCGTTGTAAGTCCGCAGACATACCGTTGTGCCAAGATGGGGGGGGGGATGGATGGAAAGGTTTCCTTTTTTCCAATCGCCTTTTT
>NW_013666373.1:302867-309114 GCF_000517525.1 Limulus polyphemus | reverse complement strand
CCCCCCAGTAGGACAGTAGTATGTCTGCAGATTTACAACGCTAGAATCCGGGTTTCGATACCCGTGGTGGGCAGAGCACAGATAGCCCATTGTGTAGCTTTGTGCTTAATTGCAAACAAACAAACAAATTTGGGTTTGTTGTACGCTGAAATTATTTAATTACAACTGTTGCTAGGCTGTCTACAAAATGTATTTACGATTTTTTTTTGCTTAGTCTGCACTTCCTTTTTTGTTCTCTTGCAAATTTCATTGCAGTATACATGTATCTGTACAGTCCAAGAAAACAATGGAAAAGTTATTCTAAAAAATATACCAGTTACCTTTAATAAAGTAATGGATATGTTCTAGATTGAAAAAACTGACTAGTCAAGTATATAAGTCTTATCAAAACTGAAGCATCGCGATAAATTTTCATGATATCAGGCAGGCGGTAGCACTGCCTATGTGAGGATGTCTCTGATTGTTCATCGAAATGGTATTTTAAATATCTCCTCAATAGGTCATCAGAACTTTATAATACTCTACAGTGTTTCCTTTTATAACAACATCTATGTAATGACTGAGCCACTAGTTCTGGGAATGTCTGTAAATATCATAGTTAAAGTTTTAATTTCTTGTTTTTCTTTCTGCTGCTTCATTTTTTATTATATGATAACTCAAAAAGACAATGGTGTCAACCAATTTCACTGAGGTGACATAGTTTCAAACGGAGTATCCGCTTATATAAGTATTATTATTAACTAGCAGTTATTTAAAAAAATCATAATTCTAGTGTAAACGATGTTATCATTACCTCTTAAAGTTAGCTTTTTTACAGAAATTTGGTGTTCCTTTAAAAAGCTTAAGTACAGGGTGAAATAGTAATTACTAGCCAATACTACGTAGATAAACTATAAATATTACAGTTGGAACCTCATTGTATTTAGAACTTGGCTATAAGTACAACCTTCCCATGTCTATTGAAACATTGCATTAAAAAACAAGCAAGCAACTAAAGAAAAACTTTTCAAAAAAGGAAATAAATGTAGGGATGGCTAGTATCAATCCTTCAAAAAAGAATGCATGCAAGATAGTACAAAATAGACAGTGTGGTAGAATGTTAACAGAAAAAATTAGGATAAATTAAACTCAATTGTGATTGAATGATTATAGATATTGCTATATGTTAATTCTTGCCTGTGCTATTATGTAGGTGTGATGCAAATTCCATCCCTACTATCTTGTTTGCATTCGTTTTGAAGGATTGATATTAGCCATCTCTACATTTACTTCTTTTATTTTGAAAACTTCTTTCTTTACTTGTTTATATAATAAAATCTCCGCGATCACGAAACTATGTTTCTATAGTCACAATGATGCAGCATGACTGTGTAGCAACTGTACATACAAATTAATTATGAATTTACGGCGATTAACTGTTGGATGTGGTTGCGAATTCACAGTATGATATAAATCAGAATACATCAAATGTTAGAATATCTCTGATATAAATATGTCAAAGCTTTATGTACACTTCAAACTTAGCTTTTAGTGAGTGTTATTACATCATGCAGTAAAATGGTTAAAATTAAAGTAAAACATTCCTTTAAACTATAGTATGTCAGATAAATACGTTGGGTGCATTAAATGCACAATACAAAAAATATTGTAATATTTCATAGATATCGTTACATCTTGGTGTTTTAAGCGTGTCTGTGATGTGAATCTTCGGGTCCAGCGTTCACGTCCCGTTGGTAGTTTGGTACTGTAGTGACAGACAAATTCCACTATTAGGTGCCTTTTTCTAGTATACTAGTTTAAAACTAGAAATGGCTAACAAATGTTTGCGATTATTATATGGTACATACAATTAAAACTTAAATATAAATTTCCGCACTAGCCCACTAGGACCACCACAATAATAATAATAATATTTATTTAGTATTAACACAGGATGTCTCCTTCAACCAGAGGCGAAGTAGAGTTTTTGGGTGACAGGATAAAGATCAGGAAACTACGATAATTGTTTCTTGCATAAAACGTTGAAACGTCCAGAATCTGTTGTACCCAAATATGCAACCCATATGGTGGTAACGTATTTCATTGGGGACTTCTGGGCAGGCTAAGAGACACAGTGTTTTGGAGTGGCCGAACCATTTTACTAGCAATGATCACACACACACTAATTAATTATTTCTTTTTCGATTCTTAAATCAAATTATATTACCTATATTCATTGGTTATTTAATGTTGGAGACTTTGTTCTTAATCTTCTGATCTGGCAGAAGGTCACTACTGCCCTTGGCAACACCAAACCTAATTTTGAGTGCCTCTGTATTATCTCTGGGCTTTATAGATGGATTTGCCTCAACAAGAGCTGACAAAAATCCATTGGGATCACATTCACAGTGATTCATAGGTCGCAAGTCGAACATTTCGGAACCTTGCATGTACAAGTAAACGACCAAAGTTTTTAACATTGGGCACTTACACAAGCGCCAATGAATATTAATAAAGGTGATTCATGATACTATTCCGAAGAGTAGCAAAGTTTCAGTCACGGACATCAGGGCTTGGACCTATCTGCTGAAGATCTTTTGGGCTCTGATCTAAAAAACGGATGCAACGATAGGCGTAGAATAAGAAGGCCCTTTCGGCTACACAACAAGAAGTATTGTCATTCTGTAGCTCAGTCTCTTTATCTTGCCCCTGTAACTGCGGCTGAAATTCGTGCAGCCATTGAGGCACTCTCAAGTGCTTTATCTGCTGGATGGGATGATGTATTACCCTCAGCGGTTAAGTCTACTTATTATCCCATTATTGACCCCTTAACTATACTTGTTAATAATGTATGTGTTTCTGGCATATTTTCTAAAGTTTTTCAAATTCCTAAAATCATACCCATTTACAAAAGTGGTGACCCTGACCAGGTGGAAAATTATCGGTCTATTTCTACCCTGTCTGCGTTTGCTCGTATATTTAGTGTGTTTTGTGTAGACCCTATGCGCGTGACGTCACTCATATATTATCGGCAAGTCGAAAAGTAAACACCGCCATTTTGGACGTAGCGGAGAGACAATCTAGTAATAACAATGTGGTTGCTGATATTGGAATTTGGGATCAAGTACTTGAAATGACAATTAGCTGTGTGGCAGTTAGTTGTACAAACATCCAGACAAAGAATCCGGAGTTATTGTGTTATAGGTTTCCAAAAGATCCAGTATGTAGAGTTAAATGTACTGCGGCAGTAAAACGTGCAGACCCGAACAATGCTGACAAGGCTTGGAAACCATCGTCGTATCAGAGACTATGCAGTTCGCATTTTATATCTAGTTAGTACTAGTTGTATATACAGTGTACCTTGTCACAATTATATTGCACATATCTTGATAAATTCGATGACGAGGAACCCACTTTAGACTAATAATGGTTGTAGACGGCTTGAAAAACCTGATGATGACAAAACCTTGTTGAAACGTTGTACATTTGCTGTTATATTAAACTTATATTAAAGTTTTTCTACATTACCCATTCAAGCCGTCTCCAACCATTACTATATCTTGATAAAACATGTAGTTTGTAAATATTTGGTGCTTCTTGTAATCTAAATACTATTATACGGGCTCATACAAGCAGTGCTAGTTTTATCAAGCTGGCATAGCCAAACAGGCATGAATTTTGGAAAATCTGTCAAATGTTAATCATGAAATATCTATAGACGTCTAGATCTGCAGATCTGTAGACCTGTACATATAGATCAATAGGTTTGTTTAGATCTGGCCAACAACTGAGGGAAGTCCACAGGAAATATAGGGTGGTGGATTTAGGCATAGAAATAAAGGATGGCTGGTTTTACCATAAAATATAAAGGATGGCGGAGTTTAGAACAAAAGGAATCTAATTTACGGTAAAAAATTTCAAAGGAGGGGAATTTCAGACGTAAAAATATAAGAAAGCAGATAAAGCTATCCTCTAAATGGTCGTAAACTCTTAGATTTATCAAATAGGGCCTATGTGGTATTCCTTGTCAATATTTCAACTTATGTTACACTGTGATTCTGCGACTTGAAATAATGTCCATGTGATGCATGAACTTAGGGAACGTTTTGGTCTAATCAACTCTATTAAGAATACTTTAAGTAAAATGTTGCTTTTCTATTATTTACCATACATTTTTGTTGTATTTTACAGGCAAGAAAAGTAACAACCCAACAAAAAGGATCAAGGTGTTCAGCGAACTACAAAAAGCCAAGCGAAGAAGTGTGGAAACGAGGAAAAACAATAGGCAGCATCAGCTCTTCTACAACTGGTTAAGGAGTGCCCAATGTCAGTGGAACAAAACACAGAGAACACAGTGCCTTCTAATGACAGTGAAAACACTAGAGAAGATAAAATGGAAACAGTGCCTCCTAGTGCCAGTGGTGACAGTATACATTCAGACAATCAGAGTTAAACATCTATTACAGGTTCAGATATTGATGCATTGGAGTTAGAGTGCAGAAACTTGAGCACTGACGCGAAAAATCTAAAATGTCATCTGAAATCGGCAGCACTAGACATTGATTTACTAAAAGAAAATGATAATAAAATTTGAAAAAACTAACTGGTCTAACATCTTATACAATATTGTTCATGCTGTTTGGATATGTTAGCGAATTACTTGTAAAGTCCCCCCAAATTTCTCCATTCCGCAAATTTGTTATAACTTTGATGAGGCTTCGGTTTAAACCTAAGTACACAGTTTTTGGCTTGTGTCTTTGAATTCACTCAGTCTACTGTGAGTAGGTTGCATACAAATACCATCAATGTAATAAATGATAATTTAGTTCCTTTCTTTGTATTCTGGCCAGAAAGAGAGCAGTTAAGAAAAACTAAGTCTTGTCTAACATTGTGTATTGTTCACCAACCTGTCTTTGAAGTAGGTGATAGTGCCCTGTAAAATGGTGTACTTTTGTCTAATTAGAACAATAACGCGTTCAACATTGATGCAGTAGCATGCAATTTCCTGGATACTTTCTATATCAGCGGGACTCAGCTGGTTTTTACCTAAAGTAAAAATAGGAATCTTTAAATTCTGCATTATATAAACCAACAGAGTCACCAACATTGAAACCCCGATCTGTCATAATGATGTCGCCTGGAAGTAGATTGTCAAGAAAACTACTGTTTTTAGTCACGTGCTTGTCACTTGTTCTTCATCCTCAGCCTTTGGATATTAAGCTAATGTGGCCATAGAGAGTAATGCTTATTAAATATTTTGCAGTATTGAGGGATTTATAATTTGGGCCCTTGCTTTGAGATCACTTAGCCTCTCTATGAAGATCTCAAAGCAATCTATGACTCAGGCACACCTGTGAAAATTTTATCTGAAGCTCATTTGGAGGCAAGAGTGGCATGTGCAGTGGCATACACTTGCCATGTTATAGTTCCTATTGTTTAAAACAAATACCCAGATGTAGTTTACATAATTGTATATAAAGTAAGCTTTACTATGTTGCACAAGTAGACTATTGAGTCTTTAGAATAATACAAACATCTAACTTCTGATTTATACAGTACTATAAATTAATATATTTCTCTTTGCATATATTATAAATAATTCTGAAAGCATTCATGACAAAAAAAATCCAATGTTTTAATTATGTTATGTAGAGAGTGAAAATAAATCATCGCTTATTAATACAGTGAAACTTTTCATTTAAGATCACCCTTTCTGCCACAAAAATGTGGCCTTTCAAAACAGATGGTCTTAACATTCTTAATATGCGCAGCGTGGTCACAAGTAAATAGACACCACCTTTTCAGAAAAAATGAAAATTTGCAGTCATATTCACACGAATTGATATATTTATAATTTAATTAGTATATAGTAGATCTTCCTTTCGCTTCGTGGAGTTCGTTGATCCTTTGGGGCTTCGTGAGAATCATCTCGTCAATTTTAGATTGTGGGATTTTCGCCCACTCTTGCTTGAAAACTTGGAGTAGATCGCTTTCGAAGTTGGTTTTTTTGTTGTTTCTTGACTTGCCGGTCGAGTATGGCATAGAGCTCTTCGATGGGGTTCATGTCAGGAGATTGGCTCGGCCAGGGCAACTTCTGGATACCACTTTCTTCCTGCCACTTTTGGGTGTTTCTAGCAGTGTGACACGATGCTCCATCTTCCTGGAACAACGTTGTGTTCTTGTCCACGAAACCCGGGGAATAAAGTGGCAAGAGTCCTTCCTCCAATATTTCGACGTATTTCGCAAAATTTATGTTGTCAACGCACTC
>NW_013666373.1:299385-301867 GCF_000517525.1 Limulus polyphemus | reverse complement strand
CTGTAAAATCCTTATCAATGCTGTAAGTGTAACTACCAGTTTGGTCGCGAACTTTGATTTCATTCCTTCAAGTCGTACATTCAATACTTTTTGGCCACACCTTTTTTTTTCACATCAAAGTTGTTTTTGATTAAATATCACGACTTTTTGTTAAAACACACCAACAAACCACAGCAAGTAAGAAAGTGTCACTTGATAGTAACCAACATTAGCTTTAGGATCGCAACCCTATTATTCGGAACAGACCTTTACTTTACAGAACCAACCAGATTCTTTCAAATATATGGTGGAAGATTTTCCCCTCTTTAAAACAGTGTTCATAGTTTCCTTTATAGTAACGCCAGGGAATTTAGATTAACAGTTACTTATCATGACCCCATGCAATCGGTACAGCTGTGTCAAGTATCACTGTTTATGCTAATTGCTTTATCCTGTAACGTTAAAAGCTCTTTAATTAGGATAATTTCATAAAATTTAGTAAATTTCTGCTGAGTAGTTGACAATGAATAATTAGAAATAACCGTCTACCCGTATGAATCTTTTGAAAACTTAAGGTAGAAACTGCTAATCTATTTTGCTCGGCCTAACCAATATTTATATATCTGTACGTCCTTCTACTTTATAGCTTTGCTGCTCTAAATCAGCTGTCTTTAATCCGAAAGACCTTTAAAGACCCCTGCAATGACAATCTACCTGGACTGGTAAGCTCAAAATTACTGATAAACTAAAGTGGTACTGATGCATATAAGTAAGAAACTACAAACCCATATAAAATTTATACCTACATACAAACCAGAGTCTTCATCCTCTGTAAGTAATGTACATGTAAATTGATTATTTCATTTTCCATTCAAACTACATATGTATATATTATAAACTAATTGGAATGTTGTGCTCAATATATAGGCATGCTATGTCAAAATTTGATTTACCAATTTTCACTAAAACATATTTAACATGACTCCATGCAGTTGAAATAGTTACTATTATTTCATCACTAGAAAAATGTTTCAAATTACTGCTAAACATGCAATGTTAAAATGTACTTCATCACAAGAAATCAAGACAAATGTTAGTGTGTCGTGCGGCCAAAACAACTTGCTGCAGGACACACTGTGTGTTATTAACAGGAGTGATAGTTTAGCGATTTTCCACCTTCTGTATCTCAGAATGTAGTAATCCAAACTATCGCATATTTTCAGTGAATGTGTTCTACTGAACCCGTACTTCACATACGAAATTTCAAGGCAATCCATTAAGAAATTTTGATTGAGTTTTTTCCTTTCTTTTTTCTTCTTCGTACCAAAGTACTTCGCAGTTTATTTGACAGAAAAAAATATACTTAACTTTAATTGATTTTTTTTTCTAGTTTGGTACATTGATAGATCGTTACAACCTACAATTAGGAGTCTTATTTGGTGTAGATATAAGCCACACGTGCAAAATTGTGCAACAAAAAACGCTCAAATTTGACGAAAACTTTTGCACACGCCTACGCAAAAAGTCACTTGAGCTATCGGTCTAACATTTTAACTACAGCTTCACCTAAGAGCAAAAATGGACCGTTTTTAGTTTTGATAGGTTTCACTGTAACTACAGTATCAAGCAAATATATTGCTGATTAAGAAATTAAATAAAATCAAGTTTATGTGACAAAGAGAAGTTGCAAAGTTCTAAAAACGTTTTTCAAATGGGTAATTTTGTATAAGTTCTGTGATTTAAACTAAGCTTTCATTTTTGTAGGACGGGGGTGTGAACATGAGGAAACTGCCAGGAACATTTATTCTAAGGCTTTAAAGCACTTGCACCCGCTTCCAAAGAGTGTCACAATAAGTGAAACTGATTTTCTCATAAATCCCCCATACCCACACCTGAGCACTTCACCTGATAGCCTGATACTATGTGACTGTTGTGTTAGAGGAGTGGGCCAAGGACAAAACCATACTTGATGCTTCAGAGAGAGAAAGACTTTCTGCCTTCAGGTGAATGGTACAGTTATCACACTTAACAGAAACCATCAATACTACTACCATGTGCAGTCACAAATTCATCTAACTGGTAGCAAATGTTGTGGTTTTGTTGTTTGGACACCAGAACAAATCTAATGTTGAACGCATTTCACCTGACTCAGATTTTTGGCACACACAAACTGAAAAAATGAACAATTTCTGTTTAAAAGGAGTTCTACCAGAGTTGCTAGGTAGAGTTTTCACACGTAGAGATACCATTCCGGTAGAAGAGAAAAGTGTAAGTGCTAGTGAGCCTTGTTTGTGCAAGGAAGAGACTGACGGTGTAATTATAACATGTTCAGTGAAGCAGTTTCATCAAAAACGAATGGGTTTGAAAAACAAACCCAGGAAAAACTGGTTATGTCGAACTTGCAGGATACTGGAAAAAGAGCTGAAATTTACTACTAAGTATTTATTCATCATAAAAGATCAAAATATTTGTTATATTTGTTGATCAAATCATTACATTTGTT
>NW_013666373.1:294731-298502 GCF_000517525.1 Limulus polyphemus | reverse complement strand
AGAGCTTTTAACGTTACAGGATATTAGCTAAAGCAATTAGCATAAACAGTGATACTTGACACCGCTGTACCGATTGCATGGGGTCATGATAAGTAACTGTTAATCTAAATTCCCTGGCGTTACTATAAAGGAAACTATGAACACTGTTTTAAAGAGGGGAAAATCTTCCACCATATATTTTAAAGAATCTGGTTGGTTCTGTAAAGCAAAGGTCTGTTCCGAATAATAGGGTTGCGATCCTAAAGATAATGTTGGTTACTATCGAGTGTCACTTTCTTACTTGCTGTGGTTTGTTGGTGTGTTTTAACAAAAAGTCATGATATTTAATCAAAAACAACTTAGGTGTGAAAAAAGGTGCGGCCAAAAAGTATTGAATGTACGACTTGAAGGAATGAAATCAAAGTTCGCGACCAAACTGGTAGTTACACTTACAGCATTGATAAGGATTTTACAGCAAATATTCATTTATTAGTTGCCAGGCCGCGTATTTTGTTTTATCCACCAAAATGCCCGAAGCTGAACAAAAAACGCGGCCTGGCTAACTAATGAAGAGGGTGATTTCAAAATAAATTAATTAATTTAGACACACCAACATTTCGAAAAGTTTGCACCCAAAATACTAATTTACAAACGTATCTGATACGTTGAGTATTTGTACAAATTCATAATACTGTCATCTGTATTTGTCATTGTTTCTAAAATCATTGATAAATGGAATAGAAGAGTTTGGTGAGTGAATTGAATTGTAATATAAACAGATTAGCAGCGAGTGTTACGTGTCACTTGATCACTAAAGGTAGAATATTTTGTCCGTAATTATTGGAAAAACATTGCTTGGCGAATAATTTCACAGAATATTTGATAAACTGGGATACTATTAACAGCTATGATATTTATATTGAAAACTTTATCTGCTTTCAAAAATCGTGAAATGCATATTTTATCCTAACTTTGTCTTATATCATACCCTACAGTTTAGTCTTCGGATTTACAACGCTAAAATCAGGAGTTTGATTTCCCTTGGTGGACATACACACTGCAGTTAAAAACATAAAAAATTCCCTGTTATCTATATTGGTAAATAATATACGTAATGGTGCAGGAGTATAACTGGGTGTGTATTTTAATACTCATTAAACTGGATAATCTTAACAACTTGTTTTACATTTCTGTTTATATAATAATTGTATTTTTAAGTTTCACGAAGGTATGAGCACTTTTAGAATTTTATTTAGTGAGTTTTTTACATTGTGTCACAAATATTTCTTTAGTATTTGCTGTATATGTTGACTATTTTCTGAATAGAGGCTAAATGTTGTTCGTAAGCAAGTCGAAATCGAACCAGCTCGAACTCTTGTACGCCTGTTACGGCTGAAATTACAAGTAAACATATTGACATTCCAATCTCGAGACGTTTTGGAAAGTTGTCAACGTTTGTTGTGTTGAAGTAAAATGCTAATGTAAAATAATAATGCAAAAAAGTTTAGAAGACATGTTTGTATTTCATACCAAAACCATATCATAATTCGAAAATAATTAGCAGTATTGCATGGTTACAATGTAGAAATATGAACAATGCATTTAAATATTCAAGATCATAATTCCAGCATTTTTATTAAAACAACAACTTTGTTTCTGAATTTCTTCGTTGTGCCATACGTCTTTCAAAAGGACACATTTCCAAGGTTTAATCACAAATAATCTCCACTATTTTATATTTTTTTATGGGATCTTCTGAATGTTTCACGTTCAGATAAATATGTTTCCATGCACGAAAAGCAACAAATGAAAAAAAAACAACAGTTTATTGGTATGCTAAGACCTCGGTTATTGTGATTGAAGGGAGTAAAAAAACGACTCTAGATAGGATGGTTGAAATGGCGTCAGTAGTCTGTTTCGTCGAGAAAATGAGGTATATGTCTGGTGGAAGAGACAGGATAACCTAACGACACGAAGTTATTCAAATTTGTTGCCTAACAGTTATGCCTTTTATTTTTCTATGTACATGCGTGTTTATATATATGTGTGTGTGTTTATGTATATGTGGTAATATATATGTTTATCCATACGTAGCCATGTATATGTAAGTTTTGTACTGACATGTTATAATAATTAGACTAGCGTGTTTCATATTTTAGCTTATTTTCCACTTTATACAGCACTAATTATGACATTGATAACTTAAATATTTATGCATATATTATACGTAAGTTTAAAACGCCTAGAATATTGTTTGTAACAGTCTTTCTGTCTTTTCTTCTGTCTATCTCAAATATATGAACACAACAGCAAATCATCAATATAGAAGAAAAACAGTGCAGAAAGTAGAGCTGGATCCACTTAACACTTCTGAGAAGGAAACTAATCAACCAAACACGAGAACACGTGCATACAAATAGAAAGAAAACTACTTGTGATAATATTCATGCAAGAATCAAAGTGAGCTTAAAGTTTTTATTTTAATCAGTGGATCTTTTCATCTTTAAAATAATTTGAAGATCTAAATTGGACGTCATTGTATTTATTAGACATTGATTTTTACTTATATTTTACTTACTTTGAGAGATTTACTTTAAACCTTTATAACTGCAATAAGAAAAATAGTGTATGTGCAGATAGCACAAAGAGAACAGTTGAAAGTCCGAAAGACCGGAAAGAAGAAAAAAGAAGGGGCGATATTCTTCTGCGTCGATTACGCTCTTGGCAACACGTAACTAAGTATTGGTTTTGGTTCCGTGAAGAATAAGAATGCGTATAAGGTCTATGTCAATAATATGTCTGTCGATAAGGTGAGTGTTTTTGTTTGGTAATTTTTACAACAACAAAAAACACAGTGTTTAAAAACTAGATGTGTTTTAAAATACACTGAAAATAATTTAAGCATAACATACTTACCTACTGCTGAACTTAATACAGCTTCTTAAGAAGCTGGATCATTAGCAGAAGAACTAGCATTATACATATTTCTAATTATTTAGTATCTTAAACATCTCTTCTGTTGAATAATTCAGAAGAGTAAATTACTAGCATTAATGCTAGATATTCTATAAATCATACATAAATATATATTCACTCTAGCGAGTATAAAATAAATAAAAATATCATACCTAAAAAACTGTCATGAAGATTTGACATTCCACTATAAAAAGATTCAATTGAATTTCAAAGTAGCGTTACAATAAATTCAAATAGAAAATTCAAATTTCTTTCGAAGTTATCATAAAAATCCGAAGACCTTTCTGCAGAAATGATGAAACAAATAAAAACAGAAAAGGAAATAATTACAGTACATTAACAACAGTATTTCAAACAACACCGATGATGTGACATTCCGCCCATTTTAAGAGGTATTATGCAAATATCATATTATTAGTTTATCTAAATTTGTAGAATGTTTTTCTTCCTCATTTGTCTTACTATTGATGATTTATGAAGTTTAAATGATTATATCTCAAAAACTAATTGTTTTATTGCAGCTAAATATCGTTAGACGCACGCTGAAGATCGTAAGTATAATTCAAGAATGTACGCAGTACAGGGTATTTCAAAAATTGTCACAGAAAGTGTACATTATACTTTCTGTCATTGTTAATCATCAAACAAATCTACCTCTAAATGAAACTATTCCAAGGTTTATTTCTTATGGACAGTGTTCACATGATCTCGCAATAACATAACATAATGTTTCGGGACAACATGGGATCTATTGGTCCATATCGGCTGTTCCATTCTCTAAACTAAATTAAAATTGTTTAAAAAAATCTTAAAGCC
>NW_013666373.1:266585-293772 GCF_000517525.1 Limulus polyphemus | reverse complement strand
AGCCCTTCATGTAGCTTAGTTCTAATAATAAACAACAATCTTAGTATATCGGCAGTGCAATAGCTGACAATGAATTGCAAACAAACAAACAAAAACACTGGCGACCAGTACAGAGCAGGGAACGTTGGAGTAGTGGAAAAGTTTTTCTTATTTTGTAGAAACAATTAACAAAGGTAATAACAATATATCCAAACTCAACATTTCCGATATTGATTCATGACCTCCTGGAAGGATGATCAAACAAGAGTTACATTAATAAAACATGAACCTGTATAAGTTAAAGGCGTTATTTGTCCACCTTATGAAAATCAGAAGAAAATTAGTTTTTGAAAATGGAAAATATGAATTAAGCACTTTTTCCGTAGTAGGCTTATTGTTTAAAACTAGAAGTAGAGTTTTGTTTTTCTTGTAAATTGTTTGACGTCAAGAAACTTCAGCCAACATTACAAAGTTTTCCATTCCTGTCACTTTATTAAAAAACTGTGTAATGAAAATCAGTTTTCATATGGAAAGCCATATGAAGTGGAAGAAATTAGAATTCTGTTGAAACTAATTATACTGTAGGTAGTACAATTCAAACTTTAACAGAAATTAAACGGATGTGTTTAATACGAAGCTGTTGATAGATTAAATCACCTAGGAAAATGATTTTTATTTTAGCCTAAGTGGAAATGATGGCAAACTGTGATTCAGTAATGACTGAACATGATTGTAGGTCCACGAACAACGAAGCAAGTGGTCATTATTTGAGCTCTGAAAAGCAAACGAGCTAATACATGTGTTTTCAAAACAAGCTGTTAATGTGACTTTCTACAATGAATAGCTATAATAATAGTACTATTTTAAAGCGTAAGTAATCAAAAGCAGCTATCGATAGTTTTTAAAAAATGGAGAATATCCAAGGAACGGATGTAATTATTGAGGTAAATTTGATTTCCTTCATTAAAGCCAAGGAGACCATAGACTTGATCTAAAAAGAGGTCATTTTGGGAGAGCTTGCGAAACATAGAATTCGAAAATTTGGTCAGGATTATTACAATAGTACAAGTATAAAAGGCCTACTAAAGAATGTGTAACATAAGTTGATTAAATTAAATACAAATGTCATTTTCGTTTTTCTTGGTTCAATGGATGTATAGGGCATCAATTAAAACAATGGTTTTCTGAAGTTCTTTGTTAATATGACCTCATATCTCTTTCTGACACTAAATGGGAATGTAAAATGGAATGTGTAAAAGCCGTAAAATAACAAACGAAAGATATATTGGCAGTATTAATGAAACGGGATTAAATTATAATAGGTAGTGCTACATCTTATGAAGCTGGATCATTTGCAGACGAGCTAGTATCATAGGTATTTCTAATTGTTTAGTATTTTGGTATAATGTGCTTGTACAAATAAATATACTCAAAAAGCAAATCTAAAGCTCATCTTTTGTTTGTTTGTTTGAAGTTATGCACAAAGCTACACAATGGACTATATGTGCTCTGTCCACCACGAGTATCGAAACCCGGTTTCTAGCGTTGTAAGTCCGCAGACATACCACTGTGCCACTGGGGGGCTAAAGCTAATCTATGAGAATTGATACTGTTACCAATTTAACGAATGACATACGGTAAACCTTCTTCACAGTAGGTGCCATGATAAGCAAAGGATTTATCGGTTGCACGAGAATGGCTTAGAATTTATTTTTAACCTTGCAACAGATTGTGCTTCAATAAAACTAGAGATAGATTTGAGCTACTCCATTATTACGTGTCAATTTTTGGATTTTTTTGAGCCGTAAAATCAATAGATTTACTGTTATTTGTTCGTTTGCTTGAAGTTAAACACAAAACTACACGATGGGCTATCTGTGCTCTGCCCACCACGGGTATCAAAACCCGGTTTCTTGCGTTGTACGTCCGCAGACATACCGCTCTATGGATTTATATGTAGCACAAATCAGCGCATGGAGTTAGATATTGAAGTAAGTGATTGAATGGTTGAACTTCAAAGTCTAGCTATAATTCTCCAAAAAAAAAAAAAAACATTCTTAGAGCATCCTGCTTTATTTACAAAAATGACCAAGCAATGATATATCACAACGTATGTTTTCCTTCCAGGGTGCTACTCATAGCTCCGATTACTGTTGTGTCTGCTGAGAAGAATTTTTCAAAGTTGAAATTAGACAAAAGCTATCTAAGATCGTCCATATGTCAGGATCGTCTCACAGTTCATCGAAAAAGATGTTACAGTAGGTTGAGTTTTCAGAAGATTGTCGAAGAATTTGTGACCCCCAATGGCAGACTGACAACGCTAGAAAGCGGGTTTCGATACCCGTGGTGGGCAGAGCACAGATAACCCATTGTGTACCCTTGTGCTTAATTACAAACAAATAATCGAAGAATTTGAAATAAGAACAATTAAAAATAAATTGTCACACTTTAATTTAACTGTATAAAAATAGTTGAGTATGAAAATTTATATATTCTAATTAGGTAAGACAGATTTCCTACTTTTGTGTCAAGTCCTTGTACTGAAAAGGGGCCTAAAATTTACCTTTCAGTGAGCTCAGGATTTTATCGCGTCATCTCTGTTGGCTTGGAGATAGTGGTCAGTCATGAACTGATTTGTTCGAAAACTATGTATTACTGAAATAAAATATTTTCAATGAACACCTTTATATATTTACGTCTAAACCTAATGTTTAAAATAATTGAAGTAATAATAATAACGGTTTTATCACAGAAACACAGGCAAATTATTCTCCTGCTACTAGAAATTAACAAAAAATAATATTCAAGACTATAGCGAATCTTTAAATGATAGTAAAATACCACCTAGCTTTAAAGCTAGACGCTAATGGGTTTCCAAACTATCCTGACATTTGTTCTTCTCTGTACAAAATATCTTATTTCAAATATTGCAGGCAATGATGTAATGTGTTTTAAACATCAACCTTAAAGTGACCCCCAGGGTTTCAGCAGTTAACATAAACCCTAAAATTCGTGGTTCGATCTCGATGGTGGACATCGTGCAAGCATCTTTACGTTAAAATACACAAACAAAGCAATCTAAAGTAATAACAAACCAGCTTCTCTAGTTTAGTCGAATAATGATAACTCACCCACACGACGTCATAGTGTATTTAAAATTAATATTCATTTATTGTATAATATTCTCTTATTAAAGAGGGATTTTAATTTGCTTCTAAATCTTTCCATTCTAATTTATACCCGAAATGTATAGAATACTTCAATTATATTTATAAACTTTGGCTATAGATGGCGATACTAGCAGTTTTATAACTTTTATGTTTTATGAGTAGTTTTCTATAATTGTTCAAAACTCCTGCGAGTTTTATTATCATATAAATATAGATTTATCAGCTGTATTAAAGAAAATTGTTTAACCTAGTTATTTGTACAAGTTTGTGAAGCCATTAGTCTATTTATGAAATTTCATGAAGGGGAAATGCTTTAGACGTTTATGGATTCAGTATATAAAAATAATGTTAAAAAAAAAAGAGATAAATAAATACTCCAAAACAGTTAATTTGGAATTTTATACAGATACTTGGTGTTCTTAGACATTTTCTGCGTTGTTCATTATTAAGATAAAGTGCTAATATTCATTCACCTTAACGTTCATTCTCCAGCGAGAGACATTTTTTTTGTTTGTTTGCGAGACGCTGTGGAATCTGATGTAGTCTGAACAGTTTTTGTACATTCCTGGAAACCCTTAGTTTGCCTCTATAACTTTCAAGGACAAAGGTTATACACAAGTAATAAATATAGCAACAAAAGCTTGTAAAGACAAACAGAGAAGGAAAAAAAACGGATTGTGTAATAGCGTAACAGATTTGCTACAGTGACTACGTTGAAGAACATAGTTCATTAGTTTTAAAAAATATTATTTAAGGAAATAATGATCTCCCATTACCAAAGGGTTTGTACTATGTCTGGTAGTATGTATCATGTTGACATTTACGAAAGAAGAAGACCGAACATACAATAATTTTGTTAAAGAAACATCATTTGATATCCTGAGTAAAAGACGACATTCGAAGTACTTTTTATTTAAGGAATGTTTGTGTTTTTACTACTTTATTTTATATTCTAAATTCCTGTTAGTTGCTTTGAACATAATCTTATAATTTTCTATTTATATGGTTATTTATTTACGAACATATTTATGGAAAAGTTAGAATTATAAAGATATGAAAGCCACCACAGATACTATGATAATACTTGAAATGAGCTTCGGACTCAATTATATAAATGAAAAGAAGTTTTACATTTCCACGTTAAACCATTTGTCTTACAAGAGAATTTAGATAACCTCAAAGTAATATCTGTATTTAATTCCAATATAAATATGGTGAAAGCACAGTTCTTTTGAGGTCTTTCAGCTTAGTGATTGGCGTACCGGGCTGCGCACCCTAAGGCTCAAAGCCTGAGCCAAAGATATGCTATTGAACATGATCCACATTACAGCTGCTGGCGCTTTATAAAAGTGACAGCTAATCCCACTATTAATTTAAGAGTAGCCATTGGGCTGTTCATAGATTAAAATTAGGGACGGCTGTGTGTATATCGTGAGATTTCCGACCTTGCTGTTTAGTTCATGTATTGCATAATGTACCGTTCAGGTTAAGAATACCAAATACTTTACAGGGATATGTAACGTACATACTGACAAGTTTAAGGTTAAGCACGTGCAGAATATAAGTGTTGTTATGGATGTATGCGGTTTACCAACAAACATAGTTTTCACTACTTTCGATTTTTATATGTCTGGATATTTACGTTTTCCTCAAGCCTTTCATCATTTTCGAAAGGTCGGACATCTAAGAAACAAGTGGCAAAGATGCTAAATGTATTACTGGAATATTAACAACCAGCATGAAACATAATCTTACCCGAAAAAACATGAAATATGACCAAAAACAAGGAGTAGGAGCAACAATCAAAGTCAAGTTCGATAGATTATGTGATTGAACTGAAGCCTATGTTATTGCATGTTAAAGTCCTTTGTTTGAGATGCTCATTGGTGCATCATTTGTACGTTTTGTTTTATTTATAATATTATATTTTGTTAGCAACTTCAAAAACAGACGTTCACTCAATAGCAGGCACATATGGCTTTTTATTAGTTTCAAATGCATTATCAAACGCTCAGCATAAGCCAGCTGACATGACTGGACAGGAAAATATTTCGAAATGTTACAAAATGAAGGGTGGTGTTGTGTTTTTGTCTATGACTGCTATTATTGGCCTTACTGTGTACTTACGTATATCCATTTTCAAGCTCTGGCTCTTGGCTATCTATTGGAACTACACCAGTATACTTATATCCGGAACATTCGTGAAGAAATACCTTGAAAATGTACCAGGAGTAGATGTTGTAAAAAATGGCGACCTCAATCTTTCGCATAAAGTTAGCTGTTAGGTGGTTCCCTCACTTCAGTCTCCGTCTGGTCTATGCTTCTTCTAAACAAAGTTTAAACCGCAACGAATACACATCTAATTATTTTTTTAAGATGTACTTTACTATAAAATGGTTCCTTGGAAATTTGTGTATTATTTATTGCTGATACTGATTTTCACCTGTTGCTGAATTTATTTGTTAGTTAGATTGTGTTAAACTCAAATCTATACAATGTGCCCATCGCGGGTAATAAACCCCGATTTTTTAGCGTTATCAATCTTCAAGCTGACTGCTGAGCCATCGAGGGGGTGTCTTTCAAAATTCACAAAAAAAATGCTTCGTTTAAGGATTTCAACTCACTGTATGTGGCTTATGTTAGAATGAGAAAACTCTCTCGTAATAGTCTTGTGAGTGTATTTGTTAAGGCCGAGCCTGGACCAGTGGTCAGTGTGCCGGACTCCCCCCCCCCCCAAATTGCGCTTTATACTTTGGGGCTATTAAAATGATTAATAACTACTTTTAATTAAGCATTGAATGTCAGTAGCGAAATGTACTGTTATTCAGTTTCTAAGGCTGTTTCGGTGTACGTTCAGTAACTTGAAGAAAAAAAAATCGTTACACACATATGAACATCTGCTTAAGTATTCTGTTCAACCAGACGTAATTATGTTGAATGAAGACTATACTGATAAACAGAATCATTGCAGTTTAACCTAAATAAGTGTACTGTTCTAAAAGATGTGATTATTGTGGCTGAATATCTGCTTAAATAGTGTGAAGGAACCCCTGCTTAACTAACCAAAATTATACTCTGAGTAACTCAATGAAATACTCTGTTATGTAAAACTTAAAACCTTATATATTATTGGATATACAGAGTATAACAGCTTTGTTGAAACGCTGTAAGCATGGGTAATATACTCTGTATATCTGATAATAAATGTTTTTAGTTATGCTCTATTCTTTCTTTATTGTTATATTTTTAACAGTGTTCTTTAGAATGTTTGATATGTCTGTTTTCATTATTCTATTTTTATTATTAAGCTTAGTTTGCATTGTTAGCTTAGTATATGTATTAAGGATTAACCTAAGTTTCTTCAGCTGTCCGAACATTATAACATATTATTGGGATTACGGCCGAAGATTCTGCTTACAGGGAACTCAATGGTACCCAAATGATGAAACAATGCATTCTGATCATTATAAGTGAGAACGTAAGAACACTATATTTAGTTATCTATCATCATTACTGAGTTTAACTTTTAACTCTGATCTATGTACATAACCTGCTTTGGACAGAAGTTAATATCAGTATATTGTAGACACTGATAATTTATTAAGACTGTAAAACGAACTTAAAATTATTTTAAGCACTTTTGTGTTTACAGTGGTAAAATTACTGTTTCACTGATAGACACTGTTACTGCTTATGTTCGATTACGCATGTCCACTAGCAGTCTATTGCTACCGTGGCTAAATCTCTTGTCATTTAAAACAAATATAAGTAGTTTGCTTTTACGACACATCAGTTCTCTATGTAACGTAAGTTTGTGTACGTATATACGTATAATATTTTAAATGTCATTCGTATATGTAATGAATGTCTGTGTATTTATATCATATTTCTATTATCTATTTTGTTTTTGTCAGAACCTCTTTTTACGAGCATGGGTGTCACGATTTGTAGAAAGTTGATCGTATTCCATCTCATCACAATCTCTCTTACTTGTTCACATGCTTGGAATTACCTGGGATTTTGTTTAATAACTTTCTATTTCATACTATAGATGAAAAGTCTGTGTCTCTTTAACATAAAGAAGCGTTGTGACATTTAGTGGTTTTTGTTTGACGTTACTACAATCAACTCACTATATCAAGCTTCCGATATATACATATATATAGATTCATCTTAAATATTTTTGTTGTTGAATCTCAAATAAAAAATATTTACTGTCCTTAAAAAAAATCACACCCCAAATGAATATCATAAGTACTTTATGATATAGATAAAGTTATGAGAGAGTTTAAAAAATCAAAAATATTCTAATCTCCATGCATACAGTATTTACTTTAGGCATAATTTGTTAAAATGTTTATTATTTTGGTTTTTTTTACGGTAATATTCATTTTAAGTATTGCCGAAGATTACTAACTATGTAAATATTGCTTGCTATTCGTGCATTAATGCGTTTGTTTGTAATTAAGCTCCACAATGGGCTATCTGTGCTCTGTATCTGTATCGAAACCCGGTATCTATCTTTGTAAGTCCGTAGACATATCGCTGTGCCACTGAGGGGTACATTAATGGGATATCATAACATACCTTACTCTTTTATATTATATTTATCGTCTTCACAAAAATTTTATATATCTTTAGATTCTAGTCTGAAATTTGTTAAATCCAGTTGAGGCCTTATGATAACATTCAGCCTGAGCTGTTATTTTCTGTAGCATTTCCGCTCATTTAATTACCTTATCTTCTGTTTCATGTTATACTTGTAATATAACCTACTTTACCTTGCGTATAAAGACTACTTTGCGACTGTCACGTAGAGCAGGGATATTTCCACACTCTGGTGTCTGTTTTCTGATTGGTCAGAGACAGAGAGAACGTGTTTTGTTAATGCTGTTTTGGTACTTTCAGTTCAGAGTCTTTCCAGCCTCCGAGGAGAGCTGTTTCGTTTCCGCTGTCGAAGCCATTCTTTGTTTTTCTCTATTCTTAAATCTACTGATCTATTACTCGCTATTTTTTAAATGCATTTATTTCACTTTCGATTCTAATTTTCTTTACTTCATACCACTGTAGTTCATTTTTTTTCTTTACCTTAAATAAAGTATCTTATCCTATTTTGCCTTCAACACAGTGCCTTGTTTCTTTCAACACATCTACAACAAATCACTCCACTAATGTTTCCACCCGATAAGTCGACGAACTTTTTGATTACTTGGAATAACTAGATGATAACAAGACTTACTTTCTGGCCGGTAGTGCAGACTTCCTAGGAAGCTTTCTATTTATTTGTAGCTGAGATTTTCTATAATGCTCTCTGGTTACGTGTCGTTCATATTTCCTAGGGACTGTTTCTAATAATTTGTTGCTTAGATATCCTAAGATCTCAGATTTTCTAGGGACACTTTGTACTTATTTGTAGCTCAGATTCCCTAGAGATGTTCGTGTGCAGCTCAGAGTTTCTTGGGGTATCCATATTTATGTGTAATTCTCTATCTGTAGCTCGGAGTATCCAAAGACACTCTCTAGTTACGTGCAGTTTAAATTTCTCTAGTCAGTTGTAGCTCAGATTTTCCAGGAATGCTCTTTAGTTATAGTAGTTGAGATATCTTAGGAACGTTTTATAACTAACTCAGTTTTTCTGCATACGCTCTCTGGTTATGTGAAGCTTAATTTTCTTTAGAATTCACTCTAGTTGGGCTCTGCATGGTCAGGTGGTTAGGGCGATTTATTCGCAATTTGAGAGTCGTGGGTTCGAGTCCCCGTCCCACCAAACATGCTCACTCTTTCAGCCATGTGGACGTAATAATGTAACGGCCAATTCCTCTATTCATTGGTAAAAGAGTAGTCCAAGAGTTGGCGGTGGGTGGTTATGACTAGCTGCCTTCCCTCTAGTCTTTCACTTCTAAATTAGGGACGGCTAGCGCAGATAGCTCTTGTGTAGCTTTGCGCGAAATTCAAACCAAATAAATCACTCTAGTTATGATTAATCCAGATTTCTTAGGAAAGTCCTAAAGTTAATTGCAGCTAATTTTTCCTAAGTGCGTGAGCTCTCTAGTCAGATTTTGTATGGAAGCTCGCTAGTTATGTGTAGTTCATATTTCCCGTGATTTCTCTCTACTTATGTGTAGCTTAGTTCTTCTAGGACGTTCTCTATAGTCATGTTTTGGGTGAGCAATTTAATGCAGTAGTTTTGTGCATTTAAAAAGTCTGAAAATTGTACTTTTTTAAAGAATAAAACAAATGTTAGTTCTAGACTTCAGAATTCGTATTACAGATTATTTTGCGAAGCGTTTAAGTTACATAACGCTAAACTAATGCATAGATTTGTAATGTGATCATAGTATATATTAACATTTAAATAAGATAAGAGTAAAACAATAAAAAAAAAAATGTTTTGGCACATGTTTAGTTTTGCATGATTTATTCCCGAAACTTGTTGTAATGTAAGTCAATTAAAGTTTGAGTAACTGAAAAAAAAAAACAGGAATTAAAAAATCAGTTTCTGTGAATGCATTAATATTTTTTATATGAACAAATTTTACTTCTTGTAATCTTGTATTTTCTGTATTTCTTGCGTATATGAAGAAAGAAGAGTTTTATATATTGTAGTTTCTGAAGTAAGATAATTATTTGGTGCAAACATGCATTTATATAGATAAAATTATTGTACAGAGGTAAGTCTGAAGGTTGATAACGTTAAAAACCGGGTTTTGATATCCGTGTTGGCTGGCCACAGCACAGATCGTTCATTGTTTAGCTTTGTGCTTATCTACAAACAAAAACTGTACGATTTGTCTAACTGGTTTGAATTTCGCGCAAAACTACACGAGGGCTATCTGCACTAGCCGTCCCTAATTTAGCAGTGTAAGACTAGATGGAAGGCAGCTAGTCCTCACCACCCACCGCCAACTCTTGGGCTACTCTTTTACCAACGAATAGTGGGATTGACCGTCACATTATAACGCCCCACGGCTGAAAGGGCAACATGTTTGGTGTGACGGGGATTCGAACCCGCGACCCGCAGACGAGGAGCGCCCTAACTACCTGGCCATGCCGGGCACTATTTGTCTTATCAACATTAGTTGTACATTTCCAATGTAGTGATTTACGTAACGTAATTTTCAGTCTGAGGCCAGTTTTAAAATTATTTCAACGTGTTTTATGTTGTTTCACTTACAGATTTAACAAGTGTTTCTTTGTCTAAGTGACCTGAGCTTAATATACTCATCGTTTTTGTATGTCTTAACAGTGCGATTGCGTGCGTTCATAATCACTCCAACATGTCAGCTCAATTTTTCACAGGGTTTTAAAGGAAACTGTGAGCTTCACGCATTCTTTAGGTTGAGTAGCGCAGCTGGTATCTTTTTCTTTGGTTAGGGTCAATAGCTGCAACAAATGTGAGCCAATTTCCTTTCGGCGACATAACGATATCCAAGCTTCGTGTCGCGGCGTTCTCTTGCTGAGTGGTGGATGGCTTCAAAATCATATATAACTAGTCCCCCCCCCCACCTCCTAAAAAGTCCTACATGTTCATGTCGTGGGAGACTGGCAACACTATAAGTAGAGGATTGCCGGAATCGAGAGAAGGATAGTGGTGGGTTTACCTCATCCGGCCGTTACGGTAACTATGATCAGTTTGAAAATGGAGGTAATCAAAGCTCCACTGCCTTATGGATCAAGCTGTTTAGTCAATAGTTAAAGGAGCAAAACCTTAAATGAATCCAACTGAAGGTAATGGGAAATTATCGTTGTATCTGCTAGAACACCATTACCCAACAGTTCTTATATGATAGATGTAGCAGTGGTTCTTAAGAAGAATGCTGCGAATAGCACTGACTATAAAGAATAGTAACGAATCAGTACTGGTTCAAACCAACACATCATGCGACATCATCAAGAAAATAAGAAAGAGACAAGATGAGTTCAAAGGCCATGTGACGAGGAAAGAAAAGATGGAGCACATAGTAACAAACGGCTAGATTAATGGAAATGGAAGCAAAGGAAGACAAAGAATAAAAGTGCTTGATGTACTCACAAAGTTGTAAGGAACCGTGAATAACAACAAAGAATTGTTGAAGAACACAAAGGACAGAGAGAAATGGAAAGTCATGACCGTCGAGCCTGTATGCAGACAGAACAATGGAGACTATAGCAATGCGACTTTGAAATCTCTTTAGAACGTTGTCATTATAATTTATTCATTAGGAAGTTAAAGCCCCCGGCGGTATGTTTGCGGATTTACAACGCTAGAAACCAGGTTTCGATACCCGTGGTGGGAAGAGCACATCCTTTGTGTAGCGTAGTGCTTAACCACAAACAAACAGCGACTTAAAAAATGACTTCGTAATTTTAAATTGTAATATTCAGCTTTCACTAACGCAACAATTTATAGCCATATTCCAGCGATAAAGAAAATAATTTGTGACTCCCTAACACCTCAGTAAATCAAGGTGTGAATATACACGTCACAGAGCAAGAATCAATAGAATAACGAATGAAAATTAATTTTTTGCTACTTTTTTCTTATTTATGAATAACAATAATTAGAAATTCATTCTTAAAAAATTAATATTACCAAAAAAATCAGCATTTAAGTGATAGTTGTGTAAATTAAAAACTTAATGATAAACAATAACATGTAGCTTTGGACAACAATATCGGCTGAATTTTTTTTTGTTCTATTAGTGGGCTTTGTTAAAATTACTGTTTAGAAATAGAATTGTGTAAAAGTCTTTTCATGTTTATCACAATAGCTCTTTAAAAATCCTCTCTTTTGGATTTGAAATTTTATAGCCTTATACGGTTTCATAGGCCGGGAATGACCTAGAGGCTACTGTGAATCCGAGGATTTCTGGTTCGCGTCCAGTTGTCGTGATTCACTCTCTTTGTTGACCTATGTATGTCGAACAATGAGGAAGGCAACTGAAAAACACCTCAACTATTATTTCCAACGAGAGCCACAGTTGATTCATGAGTCATTGTGCTCGTATATTCTCGGTTTCGAGGGTGATTAAAAAAATACAGTTTTATAAACACCACAGAGCTGCATACTTTTCCTGATTAGTGGTAACGAGGTGTATAAGTTCCCTAGCAAGTTTATCTATACATTGAGTGTAGACGTATGCTTACACTGAAATACATAATTGTGTGATATAAATATTCTTTAATTTCTGTGACGCCACACATGAAGAGACGAGTGTAGGAACCCGTTTTTTATTTAATTGCATGGATTGCTGTATGTACAAGTACATATATAATGTGCGCGCGTCCTTTTTGGATGAGAACATGAATCATTACTCTAGAAACCACTCGAGCAATTGTTGTGAGACGCTGGTGTCAATAATAGCAACAGCGCCCTTATTCATTAATCAGTGAAGTAGGTGACATCAATAACTCCCCCTTTCCTGAACTCTTACCCCCTCATTGTTATCATTCTTTAACTATTTCTTCTCTACATTATACCATCTTTCCTTAAGTCACGAGATATATACATGTAACATTTTATTCTCACTTGTGTTTGCAGTTAGTAAATCACCAGTCACACAACAACAACAACAAAAGCATACTTATTGGAGTCAATAAACACGATAAAAATTGAAATGGTTCCATGCATTTTTCATTATCAGAAGAAAACTTCCTTTTATGCTCAATAGCATAATTGGATTTGTTTGAATATGCTTAATCTTAGAACTATATATGGACAGTGTCCCAAATGTTTTTGAACCATATTTTTTAAATAACATTTAAACACCAAATTATCTATGTATCCAATGCGTTGTTAGTTACAAGGTCATTAATAACTTATGAAGAACGTAAAGGATTAAAATAAAAATATCAATTATTCTATTTACTGTTGTACTTTACGTAAAAAATAAGCGATTTTACCCAATTTTTTGTTATCTCTTTACAGTTAGAAAGCATCGAATTAATTAATATGATGCAATATGCGTATCTCGCTGCCTGGTAATGAATGGTAGGAAAACTAGTCAATAATTTGAGGGTGGAAACCATTGAATAACATAATACTTTCTCCTTTATTTTAGTTGGAAAGAGACTAGCTGTATTGATGTTAAGTGTTGATATGGGTTTTATTGTTTATTTGTAATTCAGCACAAAGCTACACAATGGGCTATCTGTGCTCTGCCCACCACGGGTATCGAAACCCGGATTCTAGCGTTGTAAGTCCGCAGACATACCGCTGTGCCACTGGGGGGCGTTGATATGGGTATTCCACAGTTGGATAGTTGTGTTTGTTTGTTTGAATTTCGCGCAACGCTACACGAGGGTTATCTGCCGTCCCTAATTTAGCAGCGAAAGACTAGAGGGAAGGCAGCTAGTCATTACCACCCACCGCCAACTCTTGGGCTACTCTTTTACCTACGAATAGTGGGATTGACCGTCACATTATAACGCGAGCATGTTTGGTGGGATGGGGATTCGAACCCGCGACCCGCAGATTGCGAATCGAGCTCCCTAACCATCTGACCAAATAGTTGTGAGCTAACATAAATATTTTAACGTCACTCTTATCGTTGGTCAAGAAACATTTGCTTGGATAACATTCTGTTGTAGATAATATACGAAGTCCTTCTATTGTTGATCTAATGATTAAAACTAACAACAAACTAATTGGTATTAAAGTAAATACAACCGGAAATGATTGCACATACGGTTTTTAGAAAGTTTAAGTCTTCTTTTTTTTTAATTTTAGTTTGCTTGTTGTGAAGCACAAAGCTACACAATGGACTCTACCTATTGCAGGCATTTTTAGCATTATAAGCTGACATGGGGGCTTTTTTGCCTCTAGTAAAAAATAAATTACACAATGCCTAAATCAACTTTCTGTTTCGGCTAACTTTTTTAGACTATATCGGTTTTGAGAAACTAATCTTCGACAGAAATTAATATATCAAGTGTTCTGGTAGGCAGTGATTTTTGTTAATAACTACGAAAAATAATAATATTGTTAGCCGTGATGCCCTCTGTTATAAAAAACACACAATGTATCAAGTGTTCTGACAAGCAGTGATTTTTGTTAATAACTACGAAAAATAATAATATTGTTAAGCCGTGATGCCCTCTGTTATAAAACACACACAATATATCAAGTGTTCTGATATATTAAAGGACAGCTAAGTTTTTGAGAGTTTTTTTTTTGTTATTAAGCACAAAACTACATAATTGCCTATTCGTGCTGTGCCCACAACTAGTACTGAAACTCGGTTTTTAGCGTTATAAGCTTTCAGACTTATCGTTTTTGAGAGGATCGCTGTAGTCTTAGAAAATCCAATCCCTTGCCTGGTTTACCATTGCATAGATAAACAAGAGGATATTATTCTGCTGCTACTATGTCATCTTTGTTGATTTCATGTTGGTTAAACACTTGAGCTTGTAATTGGAAACGTACGTTGGAATGTGCATACTTCAGTGCCACACCTTTGTCGACATCAAAGACTCGAGATGTCGTATCATCCAAGGATGGCATGATTGAAAAGTGTCGTGTTTCATACATCTCTGCTAAGAACTCTACTGTCCAATTTTAAGTTCTAGTTTCTCGACCTTTTTATTTCCCTTTGCTTTAGGCCCGGCATGGCCAGGTGGTTAAGGCGATCGACTCGCAATCTGAGGGTCGCGGGTTCGTATCCCCATCCCACCAAACATGCTCGCCCTTTCAGCCATGGGGCGTTATAATGTGACGGTCAATCCCACTATTCGTTGGTAAAGAGTAGCCCAAGAGTTGGCGGTGGGTGGTGATGACTAGCTGCCTTCCCTCTAGTCTTACACTGCTAAATTAGGGACGGCTAACGCAGATAGCCCTCGTGTAGCTTTGCGCGAAATTCAAAAAACAAACAAACCTTTGCTTTATCTCCAGTTTCAAGAAAATGTCAAACGCATCATCACTGACACGATAGCAGAGCAGTAAAAGAAGATTTGGATCATCAGCCAGGACCACAGTGTACATTTTGTAACAGAATCTACTACAGTCTGCACTATCAAGAGATAAGCATCATCTTGGCATTTCACATCAGTTCCGTTCCAGCCTACCATTTAGAAGATTGATGAATAGTTTCTTGTTTTTCTTTACAAGTTAAATCACTTTAAAATGTTTCCTAGAATCAAATACATGACCAATATAGGCATAAAAGAAAAAGTGTGGCAAACATATTGGATTTATGTAAATAAAAGAATTATCTAATAAGGGTATGAGTTGTTAAATACTTCCTATACTTAAAATCCATGGTTTATAGTTTTAAATCACACATTAATGTTGTTCAGAAGCAAAGATATGGCCAAAATAGGCAAAAAATAATAAAGGAGTCATCCAGTGAGAACTTAAGTTATCACAACTGCTTCCTCACGCCCAAAACTCATGATTTATAATTTTAAAACACTCTAAAACGGAAATATGGCCAAAATAGGAAGGCGAATTATATTATGGCGGCTATACTGACTTTATGAAATTTAGGCATACTTACACCACACATATTTTAGTAGACTTTTAATATGTTATTCTTTGGACCTCTATGAAATTCACGACAGTGAAAACAATCCTGTTGCAATTTGTGGTGAACTGAATCTAATTTTCTCGTAGATTGCTTGGAATAACTGGATGCAAGTTGCCTAGAAAATAAACTAATATAAAAATTATTATACAACAAAATAAAAGAAACGTTTGGCAGTTCTTTAGGTCTTACTAATAATATTGTATTCATTACCTATCGTCTTATGTATATATTAAGTGTTTTTGAAACTTTGCTCAAATCGTTTGAATTTGAGTCATTATTTATTAATTTGTTACAAAACGTAGTCGCACTTATTTGTATGTGTCATTGAATGAATTACATTAGAAAACCCTCAGAAAAATAATGCATTTTTATTCTGCTAAATGGAAGATTTTGATAACCTTTATTTTAGATTCGGTCGCTATGTTATACAGAGGGTTTGGTATGTTATATTAAAATGATTCTGGATCCTCACAACGGCGTTACATTCCATCACGCCACGTCCAGTTATGTGACGACTGTTCGTCTTGAAAACATTCCTGTATCGTAGTTTCCATTGCAAAAGGTTCCGTCATAAGGATATCATGTCTAAAACACGTCACAACTCCCTGCTTGCTTTCCATAATCCATCTAGTGAACTAGGACGAAAGTTTCCCAGCGTCGTTTCAACAGTCCTATCGCACGGAAATCCATAAACACTGTGTTAGGTATGTCTTTGTATAGAATGGCATAAATACCTGTGTCATTCTCCAGCTGCTTAAGGTAAACATTATCCTGGTGAACCTATACCCTGTTGGCCTAGTTTCCAGAAGAAGATCCTTCTTGATTATACGTACTGTTAGCTGAGTCACGTGAACGGCTTTTGTTGTTGACTTTTGTATTTGTGAATTCTCACCTGTTAGGAAACGCAGCACTTTGCTTACTACAACTAGAGTATGACTTATTACAGGCTCTTTCCTGATAATCACGGTGCTCTAAGTTGGTATATATTCCTTTATTTTCTAATGCCATTAAGTACAAGAGATGTCTCCCTTTTAGCAATTTTAAATCTCTGATCAGAACACATCTTTATGACTCTCAGTAAGTATATAACTTGCGTCGGAAAGGGCTGTTATATACTCTTCCCAAAGCGGTAAATTTTAAGAGGCATCACACTATCTACGAAACACCAAATAATGTCAAAATTTAGTTCTGATACAACCTGTTCCACCGCGACTTTATATCATGTGTGGTTGTCAGTTATTAGCATGTTCACAATTCTTTTAATATAACGTACTTAACCATCTGTAATATAGGCTTTAATGCCTAATATGAGGCGATTCTTTTTTCTTTGAAAAACTGTAAAAGAAATTTTCAACAGAAATAGAAAATAGTGATATCGAGTGTGCTGAAGCCAGTAAAAGTGACCGTCAAGCAGATAAAAACCTAGGACAATCTGATGATACTTGTGAAGGTAAAATGCTTGAACACTTTGGTGAGATGAAAAGTAAAATATTGGATATAAATAAACAGTACGTGTGTGAATCTAGACAGGAAATTTCCATGTGTAAAGCCGAACGATCTTAAAACATCAGCAGATTTCTGTTCAAACAAAACTGATGAATTTATAAAAATAATGTCAGAAATAATGGCTAATATAAAAGAAATTAAACAACAAAATCAGGAACTAGTATTGCAAAACAAAAATATGCAACAAGAAAGCAACATCTTAAAAGAACAAGTAAGTGACCTTCAACAATATTCACGAAATATGAATATCGAAATTCTAGGGGTACCAGAAATACGGGGATTGAATATTAGAGAGTTATTCAAGTAGTTGCAAAGGCAAATAATATCTCTGTAAAAGATGAAGATATTCAAATAGCCCACAGAGTAACACCAGTATAGATGAAAAATGGAACTAGGCCGATTATCGTACAATTTTTGAATGGACAACTTAGAAATAAATGGTTTCAACAAAGAGTGAAGAAAGTGATCAAAACGACCATATAAATGAACACTATAAAGAAGGTCTCGTGTTTATAAGTGAACATCTAATACCTGAATTAAAAAAAACTTTCTTTCTATAACTCAAAACGCTGCCAGAAATAAAAATTATTAGTATATTTGGATTAAAGAAGAAAAATTATAGTAAGACAATCAGAAAATGAAAAGGTTATAAGAAATAAAAGTGAGCAGGATTTAACAAAATTATAAGATGGTGTTAAAAAAGAATATCTTCAATATTATTTTAAATGGTGATTCAGGAATTGATAATCCGTATAAGAATGATTTCTTTGTTAGTTCAAGTATGATCAATGTAATACAAATGAATATATGTAGTCTAATTAAGAATTTAGATTTTTGTTTACTTATCTACAGTTAATTCCACAAAAAGTACATATCACCGTATTTATAGAAATCTTGGCTAAAAATGAAGAGTTAAAATTTTATAATATAAAGGGGTATAAAAATACTGTAAAGCTAGAGATTATAATAAATCTGGAGGTAGTTTGTTATTTGTAAGCAATGAAATAATTGCACAAGAAAAAACTCTTGAATCTAATACAGCTGACGTAGTAAACATACAGTGCACATATCAAAAAACCAAATTCAGTGTTATAGCAGTTTATAGATTTCATCAATATAGTATACAAGATTATATTAAACAACAAAAAATATTTTTAGTGAAAATAATGAACAATTTCTACATTGTACGGGATATAAATATAAATGTTAAATCTAAAGAGAATGATGTAAAAGAATATAGAAATATGTTAGCTGTTTTTTGGCTCTAATCCTTGTATTCAAAATACTGTTAGAGAACAGTCAAATGCATGTCTCGATCATACTTATATTAGAACAGATAAAATAGATGCTATACAAACAGCAGTCTTAATAACTAGGATTACAGATCACTTTACCACAGCTCCAAAAATTCAGTTAATAAATAAAACTATGTGTAAAACTAAGTATTATATAATAATGAAGAATAAAAAATAGATTATAAAAACATTGATGCAAAAATAAGACAAACTTATTTTAGTATATATTAAAATTTTAACATACAATATGAATATAAAGATTTTTTACAAAATTAAAAAATATAATTTAAATGTCTTCGAGGTATGTAAAAATTAATAGAGAAAAAGTTAAAACCATGAATGACAAATGGATTATTACAATCTATTCAACATAGAAATTATATGTATATAAATGTAAAAAAACAAACTACAAACCTATGATGAATTGGTTGAATTTAAAAATGTTAGAAATTATTTAAGTAGTTTAATAACACAAACCAAAATAAAGTATTAAGGACAAAAATTAATCGACAGTAAAACTAATATTAAAAAACAGTGGGACATAATAAATGAGATTATAGGGAAACACTCACAATGCACTGAAACATTTGAAAGAGTATGCATATTAAGTTTTCTGAACAACCCAAATTATATGTAAATTCATTTCATGATTTTGTTTGTAAATATAGCAAAGGAGCTAATAAGTAAATATTGGTGTAACTGTTTTAATACAGACAAATTAAATGAAACAAGGTATAAGACTAATATATTTGCTAATTCAATGTATCTTATACCAACTGATGAATATAAAATAAAAAACAAATAATCAACTTTTAAAAAAAATAAAAAAGCCGTAGGAAGAGATAAAGTTACAGTAGAAATTATATTTAGTTACTATGTCAATGGAAAAAGGAGTTTTCCCAGATATTTAAAAACTTGCTGTCATTATACCAAAATTAAAAGAAGGAAATAAAGATGTTATTTATTTTAACTACTTGTTTACTACTTGATATATATGATTTAAATCAATTTTAAACAATACCTTATATTCAAATTTTATAAAGTTTTTAGTAAAAGTTCTTGTGAAATCGTGTGAAACGCTTTTGATATATCTATAAAAAAGCATATATTATTTTGTCATCATTAATCGATTGATTTAACTTATTAACCACTGTAATAAGTGCATCTTCTGTATTCATATTTTCCCTATATCCAACTTGACAATTTGAGAAAAAACAAATTGAATCTAAAAATTTTATCATTCTTTCTGTAACAATTTTCTCAAGAATCTTTGATATAACTGATAATAAAACAATCGGTCTGTAATTATTTAAGTGTTATAAGTGATGAAATGAATTTACTGGAGTACCTCAGGGATCATTATTAAGACCATTAATATTTTCAATATATTTAAATGATTTATGTGAAAGTAGGTTTGATGGAGAAAGATTTGCAGATGACTCAGTATTAATTTATAATGGAAATTCTGATAACGAACTCATTAAAATTTAGCAAGGATTTAAAATACACAAGAAGGTGGTTTAATGATAATTTATTAAGAATTTATTTATTTATCTAAAGAAAACGGTCTACATGAAATTTTCGCTAAGAAATCTGGTCGAATAATTTTAAACAAGCTAAAATTGTATAAGAATTGCATTTGCAAATATTTATCTATTAAAAAGGATATGAATAATAATTCAATTATACAAAAGTCAGAAAGTGTCAAGTATCTTGGAGTAATTTTAGATCATAGATTAAATTGGAAAGAACACAAAAATAATGAAGAAGACATTAAATATATCAGCAGTAAAATATTATTATATAAAAATATTTATCTAAGAATGAAAAATATTTATTATGTTTGGTTTGAATCAATTATACAATATGGTATCACCTGTTGGGGAGGTGCCTATCTAACAAATTTGAGAGTTATAATACAGTTACAAAAGAATATTATAAGATGTATATTATCATTATCACAATATGACCATACTAAATTACATTTAAAAAAAAATATACTACCATTGTGCAAATTATATATTTATAAAACACCAAATAGATTCAGTAAAGATATTCAAAACTGGGAAAAAATAAAATCAATATACGAAATAAGAGCTGAAGTATATGGGGACTTGAAACTTCCTAAAGTAAACAAGGAAATATTTGAAAAAGTTATTTGTATCAAGCACATAAATTATATGATAACATTTTAAATGAAATGAGATCACTGTTCAGTACAAAAATATTAAGTTAGCATTAAATAAATTGATAACCAATATAGAAGAACCAGAAAGTCTTATTTAAAGTTTATGCATAATATAAAAAATAAAAATAGGTCAAAATGAAAATAATTTTGTAAAGGAAATATTAATGATTTATTTATTGTTTAATAATACATTTATTCAGGATCCACACTCAAGAAATATTGTGGATCTTTTTTGTATTTTATATATTATTTGTATCTTGTATTTCTTGTATTGTGTGTATTTTGAATTAAATTGAATGTCAAAATTCAGTTCTGATACAATCTGTTCTACCGCGACTTTATATCAGGTGGGGTTGTCACTGATTACCACGTTCAAAATTGTTTTAATATAACGTACTTAACCATCTGTAATATATAGTATAGTGCATAATATGAGGTGAAAACTGTAAGAACAATTTTCAAAGCTGATCGAATTGGAAACTTCGATATTTCCATTGGTTCTTTGTGGTGTTGAAAAAAAAGGCTATACCAAAGTAGATACGATACCATATTGGTTGGCCTTAAATTTATTTAGGTTCATGTGTTAAAAAAATTATTCGAAACGTGTGCAAATTTTAAATGTACGCATGATAAATGAAAAGGCCTAACTGTTTAAGGGATTACATGACTTGTATTTTATGCTTCTATATAGAGTGAGTCAAAAGAGCTATCATATGATTAGTTTTCATTATCCCAGAGATGAAAATTATATAATGTGTTAAAACACATTAAATTCGAAGAAATTTATTGAATTTATTTACTGTTACTTTCGCAAAGTCATCCATGGATTTTCATCTGCCCAGCAAAATAATTGCGTCTGTTTAAGAGACATTAGCAAGTACAACTATCAGATTATTTTCGCCATGTATACATGCAATTAAGTTGCAAAATGAATATTTGTTTGATTGTTTTTTAGATCAAAGCCACATTGCGCTACCTGCTGTCTCCACCACATGGAATCGAACCTCGGATTTTAGCACTGTAAGTCCGTAAACTTACTACTGTCCTATAGGGGGACGCAAGATTAATGATTTTGTGGAATTCAAGTGGGTAGAAATTGCTAAAGTAATTTAGTGACCAAAAGACATCTCTTTTTTTTGTGTTGAGAAAGAGTCACTGTTTCCGCCTTTCTCAGTGTAATAAACAGCAACATTAAACTTCTCTCTCTATTCCCTTTCAACTTTCCTTAAAAACAACGCATTAAAAGAGATTTTCTTTTATAAAGAATCTCAGATTCCAAAAGTAACATCTAGACTTGCCGTGGTGGCAGAAGTGATTTGAGATTGAATGGGCTTTGATCCTCACAGAGTCTGCATTTAAATCCAAGTAGAATAAAGAATCAACAAGAGAATCATTTTTCAGTTATACGGTGACATATGGAGCGTAAAGAAGTAACACTGTCACTGTTAACAACGTCATGGAAAACCTAGATCTACAAGCTTCAGATCTTGTTTTCAATTTTCAGTTTTGCTGTTGTTATTATTAATACAGTGTCTAGAAATATGGAAACTTCAATGGGATTCATGACATTCTTCATACTATCAAGCTTGTTATAAACAGCTCTCCCTGTGAAAGGATATAGTTTAATCCATAATAATTTCACCCAGTAAGGAGGTTGGAAGGGTATATATAAAATTAATATATTAACGGAGTACCATCAATATCAACCACTTAGCAAGAAATGCCCGTTTTACATGCAGTCGAATACCACATGCTAACTAACGTTGTCACACTCTTCTAGAATATACAGATTCACATACGATACTATATGTTTACATTTTGACACATAAATATTTCTAAATCTTGAACAAAAGTATTCGTGATTGTTGCACATTTGATTTATAGACACTCTATTCTGCTTTTTTCATGAAAGATAGTGTTAAATCCCAAGATGTATAAGATATTTTTAGTTTCTAAGATATGAAACTGAAACATTGTAGTTTGTGTGATACAGAAAGATTTTTTAGCTCCTACAAATAAATACATTCACCTGTTTTCACATTACAAATATAACTCATGGATTTCTGACATGTTCGGCTGTTGTTGTTGTTTAATATTTTGAACCGAAATAACGATTACATAATCAAGAATTAATAACGAAAATCGGTCATACTGCACACAGAAATAACACAGTGTTTTACAATTTAATATATTTATCTGAATGTTGAAACACTTATCTAAATAGAGCTTTAATAATTCCATGTTATTAATTATAAGATATGTATATTTTAACATAGTGATTTCACAAATAATCACATGTTGGACAGAATATATGTAGAACAGATATATTTATTTTCTCCAAGCTTATGTCAATCACACGTAATTGTTTGACTTTTGTAGGATCTACTCTAGTGTTTAAAACACTCAAATAAAACAGAATATCTAATCTGCTCATTATAGCCTGCAGAATTTTTATACACTCTTAAGAAAACGAGCCTGTAAGCGTGGAAACCTGTAAGCGATGAATTATCTACTCTTTATTGTATTTACCAAAACGAAATAAATTAAAAATGACCGTGGTACATCAGTAGCGAGCAATGTGTGTGAGGAAAGTTGAAAATGTCTTACGTTTGTATTAACTGTGGTTTTACAATAACATTACCAAGCTTCGCTAAAGCGTGAAATTTAAAGTAGCTCAGAACGTTTTTTATGCTGCCGTAAAATATTCTGCATTTATACATCCCATTTCTGTCTCTGCAACCTAGAATAGTTATGTTTATTAATCTGAGAAAAAAAAAAGCACCGTACAGGATTATGTAAAGCACCGTACAGGATTATGTAAAGCACCGTACAGGATTATGTATCTTTACAAATGCTTGTCTTCTTACGAGTGTATAAAAAAAGCAGGAGTTCTAAAAGATGCATGTTTCACTGAAGTGTGACAGTTATATGCCATTGTATTTTGAGGGAAAATAATCTCTATGTAGAAAGACAGATTATTTATACCTGTGCAAGAGAGAAAAATAATATTACATTCTATACAAGGTGCTAAGCTCTGACATCATACTGAAATTAACCGGCTACATTTAAAAAATAACGTTTGTGGCTAAAACGGCCAAGGATGACTTAACACTGCTATATTAATTTTTTTTTAATACTAGCTTTAACTGATTAAAATAATATGATGCCTTTATGTAGTGTTTATTGGAAATAAGCTAGCTAGGCTGAATAATTTTTATATATTGAATTTTGATACCTGAAAAACGTAGAGAAATTTAAGACAACGTAGTCGCTCTCTATCGATAAATGCATAATTTTTTACATAAAATATAAAAACATAACTAAACATACTTGACAAATTTTAAGTATCAAAGCCACTTTCCTTTATTACGTAACAAAATTATGTTGGGCACAAATAATATACAGTCATAAAAACTTCACGAATTTCTTAAAAATTAAGAAAGTTTATTGCATTTAATAAATTAGTCTAAGTTTTCGAAAGTTAAACTATCTTAGTGATATAGTATTTTATCATAAATCATATATTGAACACATAGATGCATAGATTAGTAATAGCTTCTAACACTTAAAAGTTAAGCATGTTGGAGTTTGAGTGAGTAATATGGTTAACTAAAACCAAATAATATTTTTACCGTGTTGACATTGCACTTAAAATAACTAATAACAAATTGTTAAAAATGTTAATAGATGGCGCTAACATAGTGTCATGGAAAAAGAATATATTCCAATGTGGCTTTTAAAAAGTATCTCAAGCGTTTTCATTGTTTCCTTATTATCAAACCACATTGTTCGCCATACGAACTAATTTGAATACAGCTACTACACTAACGGTAGGGGTTGAATACAAATACGTTATAAAAGGCTCGTTTTTATTCTGAAATGTTTGTTTCAGTTTTTAAGCTAACAGATTATTTAACTTGGTCCATTCAGTATTAAATATATAGATAGATAAATATGACTATTAAAGATGTGACTACTGTATGGATATACAATATATTTTATTCCAGTTAATTTTTCTAGAAGTACGTTTAGTTTCTTATTAGCTTTAAAATATATAAAACTTAATATCAACATAAAAGTTGAAATGCGTCATTAAATATCACCTCTGTCTTCACTTTATTGTACTTTTTAAACATGCAATAAAAATCGCAGGGACCCTGATGTTCGATTTTTGAATTGAACTCGTGCCCTCATCATTCACACCTCACCCAGAGCTACGTATAACGTTCGAAGATGAAAAAAAACAACAACAAAAAAACACACAAAGAAAATGCGAGATGAATAATAAAATAAAATAACTGATTATTCAAAACCCCTAAATGTAAATACCATGAATTGTAATTAATCTTTGGCTTCAACGTAGGTATATTAGGACTAACAGTGAAATAGAGGTTTTTTGACCGAATAGGAAACACATACAAGCTAAATATACGACACTTTTTTTCTTATATACCTTGGATTGATAAATTTTCAAGTTGAAACGTTTTCAGTACAAGTTCAGGAAGTTGTGAACACTATAGAAAATAGTCGTTTTAAAAAGAGACCATTATTGCCCGTTGCCTTTAAGTGTAAGCAATATACAGCATGTAACATGCATATTCTACACAGTTTCTATTGTTTTGAATTAATCTGATAAGTCTTTGGATGTAAATGACTTAGTCCGAAGAAGAGGTAGAACACCCTAAATAAAATATTCTTTCTTAGAGCCACCTGGTGGTGCAGTGATCTATCGTTTAGTCCTTTTCGGCATCTCTAATGTTGATATTCACTTACAGGAACAGATCTGGTGATAAGTAAGGGCTTTAACAAATTTGAATCAATAGTGTATTATGAAAATCCAGATATAATCTGTTGTCACTGTCTTCTCAACTAGCACCTTTCTGTCTTGAAAATGTTTGGACTAATAGGGCTGCCGAGAGCAGGACCATTGGAAGACGGTGGTCGTGCGTTGTGGGCATAGTAGTATGATGTATCTAATAAACAAGATAAAAGTAAACGATAAAACTAAACAACTTTTTGAAAGAAAAAAAATAAAGAGAGAGAGAAAACTCTTTAAATAATATTTTTCATCATATTATCTCAAGTAGAATATAGAAGCAGGAAAACAGGCCAAAATAATTTACGTCACTAAAGAAGAACCTGTGAAGCTAGAAATATGTATTATATTAATAAATATAATAATATTTTGATTACTAATTAGTGAAATATTTATGGATCATTATATTTTGTATGAAAGTAACCAAATATTTTTGTTGTCGTTTCTAACATTTTATTTTAAGTACAAATATCATTAAGAAAGAAAATTTTGGATTTCTTAAGTCCTAATTCAATAATATTTATAAAAAAATAATCGAACACAATGACACGTTCTTAATATTAAAGATGTTATTAATATTTGGATGCGAAAAGCATACTTATAATTCCGCTTGGTCCGTATCCATAGGTTCCATATGCAGTGGGTGATGGGTATTGGGAGAACTGAGATGTGTAGCTGTACTCACTTCCAGGAAGGCCCGCACCTGAGACTGCACTTCCAGCTACTATATGGGAGGAAATCGTATCATGTTTATATATATCTATATGTTGCTTTTTACTCTATGACACAAATCAAATTTGGAAGGTGCAGATACGAACTATTCGTTCACTGTACAAGGTGTTCAGAAATCATTCAAATAATCTCACTGAGCATAATTAATTTTTTGTTAGCATAAATTTTGAACATTCTGTATAATAAGCTAATACAGACACAAAAATATTTCTAATTAACTAAACTCGTGTTTGGGTAAGCATAACTTGCAGCTGATAATGGGGGGGGGGATATTATAATACTTAGGATATCCACATACTCTTTTTGTATCTCTATGGGCTGAAATTAAACATGCCATGAGGCAATCCGCATATTTCAACCATTCATTCATAGTGTGTTCGGAAATTATGTTTATCAACTTCCATACTTATATCAACAATTTTGTAAGCAAAATATTTGAACAACCTGTATAAGCTATTAGAGATACATAAATTTATCTAACTAACTAAAAATCATGATTAAGTAAGTATAACACACTGATCGTTTGTTCCAGAACCACAACTATATCTCACTCTTTTGGTTTTGAGTTTATTTTATCTGCCAAGTCTAGGTTATTGCTTCTATGAACTTTTCTTCACGACGTTACTCTAGAATCTAGACTAGAGTCCTACAGGAAAACAAGCTTGAACTCTGAGTCTTATCACCAGGAATACCGTTAAATTATAACTATGATTCTTAAATACTGGTATCTCCTAGAAAAACGTCCTATAAGTCTTTCAGTATCTTGCAAGTTTAAAGTCTCTTCACTTTATAATGTATCTTTAACGGATAAGATCTCACTTTAAGACTGTCAGTGAATCTGTTATGTTATTTGTATGACGTGAAAAAAAAAAGGATGAGGGCAATGGGTAAGCAGGGATGAAGTTTTTTGTAACTGTAAAATGTATTAAATGGTGCTTTGCATTTTAACATACTTAATTCTATTAAACAGAAAGCCAATCTCTCTACCGGTTTTCGTC
>NW_013666373.1:263535-265592 GCF_000517525.1 Limulus polyphemus | reverse complement strand
CTATCTGTGCTCTGCCCACCACGGGTATCGAAAGTTGGTTTCTAGCGTTGTAAGTCCACAGACATACCGCCGTGCCACTGGGGGTAGATTTTTTATAACAAAGATAGCTATTAGACATTTTCGCCCTAGGTGTCAAGAACTGAAGGGCTTTTAAGACTCCATTGGCTTTTTAATAAGCTAGCGCTAAACCTAAATGGAACAAGATATTATTGATGAATGTTTTCCTCTTTTTTTTTATAGGAAACGTTTATTATTTTATAAAAAAATATTTTAGAATCACTAGAGCGTGAAATAAACACTTTTCCGTATGCAATAATAAAATGAGATATTTGTAATTTACAATTCTGTATATAAACCATATTTTACGATTTAGTTTTGATGGAAATTTCGAGATGAAAGGGATAGGTTATAAGACTTCTACAAATTACTAATCTTTTAACTTAAATTGCTCATCTTTGCAGACTTTTGCAAGTTAGAAAATCATCAATTATTTCAAAAAACTTGTTTAATTCGTTAAAGAATTAAATCTTGTGTCAAGAAAAAGCAAAGCAGAAATAAAGCTCACGTGCTCTCAAATCGGTAACTGGATCTAATTTGCAACTAATATTGTAAAATTAGGTCTCACAAAATAGTTGCTTTACACAACTACACATTATTATCTTGCTGTTATTTTGCCAAGTTAAGCCTAATATCCGTGATGTTTGTCTATCATCAGACATAAGAGTCACATATAATTTGATATTTTCTTTTTTTCAGAGAATAGTAAAAGCTGAAAATGTTAATTTCTTTTATGTAACAGATCATAACATAATGATTTTGTATCCTAATTATTCCTTATCATAGACCGTATAATAATAATAAGTAAATGTAATCAAACCGTGAATTATTTATATCTGTATGATTCTATCAACAGTTTTGGTCAATACCAAGGCAAGTGACGTCGCTATCGCACGGCCCTCACAAGTTCAAATTAACTTCGTTTATTATTCATTACCACAAAATAGACATTCGTCAAACGATAAGTTGTTTATTTCACTGTCACTTGCCTTGGTATTGACCAAAACTGTTGATAGAATCATACAGATCACTTGGACCGCCATTAAGAGATGTATTTTGCACTGGCTGTAGGACAGTCAATGACGGCGAGGTAGGGGTTTCGGCTTTCGCTGGAGATGGGCTGTTTTCAATATCACTACTGCCTAGTGGAAGAACATGCGGGGATAAGACATCACGACACGTCATCACTATATCACATGCAAACAAAAACAATTGTCGTGATAAGGATTAGGTAAGATAGGGTAATAACATACATGCTTTCTATTGTACGTTTTAAACGAACGGATAAAAAATATATTACGTTATTGTGCAAGATATGTCGAGACAAACTAAATATATTATTTAAATTAAGGAGGAGGAGAAATAAGGAAGAGAAATGATCGAGCAATTAATGATATAACTCCAATTAATATATATATATATATGCTAGTCTTCTTAGACAGAGTTAGTGTTAATCAAACCAGTCTCAATAAAGAAGCTGGCATAAGTAAAGCTATCTATTCTTGGTTACACACACACAAAGACGCTTTATTGAATATAACACGGGAGAATCAAACGATTAAACACTAGATAAAAAGAAAATTATTTCGTCCATAAAATATCGTTTACAGTGAGAGTACACTGATGAAACAGTGCATTCAAATTTTTACAAGTAAGAACGTAAGAAATGTATACTTAATTAGCTATACTCATTACCTAGTTTGCTCTGATGGGAAATGAACATTAATTGATAGATAAGTTTAAAATATAAAGAAAACTCAAGGACGTAAACTTTTTAAAAAGTTTTTAGTATGCACCTGAAAGCGAAAATAATTAATAACGTTAAGATATAACGGTTAAACAATCAATTGTGTGAAGTGTTTATTTGTTAGGTGTTTGGTATGTAAAGTTTTGTCAGTGGAGAAACAAGTATAAGCGGTGAAGAAATCAAATAATAAAGTTTTCTTCAGTCCCTAGTTCGGTACCATACATGTTTAATTCCTGATTTTAACAGGACTTTC
>NW_013666373.1:253315-262535 GCF_000517525.1 Limulus polyphemus | reverse complement strand
AGTGTTTATTTGTTAGGTGTTTGGTATATAAAGTTTTGTCAGTGGAGAAACAAGTATAATCGGTGAAGAAATCAAATAATAAAGTTTTCTTCAGTCCCTAGTTCGGTACCATACATGTTTAATTCCTAATTTTAACAGGACTTTCATTTTTAATTTGAATAGTTTATATCACCACCTTAGCATCGTACATTTCAAAATGTTTAATAAGTAAACGTATAATTAGTGTTAAGGCCAAGCAACAGCTCAAAGCTAGATTAATCACGCGCCCAGCCTTTCACACCGCTGCCGCTCGTTTTTCCCAAAGAATCAGAGATAGAGAAAAAATGGGGATACACAAAATGGTCTAAATAAATCCTAACAATGTAAAACTAAAATAGAACCATGGTTAAAGTATCATATTGTAATTTTTTTTACACTTATTGTTTTTCGTAAGGTTGGCCAAAATGTTTGCATATTTTGTAACAAATTTGATCATTATTATTAAGACAGAATACAAATAGACTTAGCACTGTCAAAATGAGAAAAAAAGTTATATTAAACATCTACGTATGTAATTTGTGTAAGAAAAATGTAAAAAGATGTAATATTCAGCATTTCACCTATCACAACAAAACCTTACCAAAACATATATAATGACAAAATATATCATCAAATAATTATAAATAGCGTCCGTAACCTTATATCAGTTCATATTAAATATTCAGTATTTGGTTGGTCCTCCTCGTACTCTAATAACCACCGCAAGGCGACTTCTCATGCTGTCGATGAGGTCATTGCTGTAATACACTATGTTTTTGTTCCAATTGGTCACTAGAAGGCGCTGCAACTCAATTTCAGTAGCTGATTTAGGGTCGTGGTTAGCAATATTCTGGGTCAGTTCTGCCAACAGTTCTCAATGGGATTACAATCTGGAGATTATGCTGGTCATGGAAATCTTGTAACGACCTCCTGTAATCCTGTACAGTACGTGCATTGTGGGCATTTGGCATTGTTATCCTGGAACACAAAGTTATTGCCAAACCTTGCCCTAGTAAATGGCAAAAATATCGTCTCCATGTGATGTCTGTAGGAGACGCCATTGATGTTTACCTGGAGAATATGAAGAGCAGTATTTCCACTATGATGAGTAGCTGTCCAAACATCTACTGTTCTCTAGGAAAAAGACGAACACGATTCCTGCCATCAGATTTAACAAGCCAGAAACAGGACTCATCTGAAAAGATGACATGTCGCCAGTGTCCTAACTGAAAGCTGGCATGCTGTCTTGCTCAAGTAACACGGTGACGGCGAAGAAATCTGGTTAATATCGGTTTACAGATAACCCTTCTTGCAAAATAACCTTGTTTGGTCAGTCTTATATTAACTGCTCCTCTGAATACCCTGGAATGAACGTGATCATACCATTCCTGTCGTAAGATCTTAACCTGATTAAAAGACAGTCATATCGGGTAGAGTTTTTCAGCGTCTACCAGTATACTTTCCTGGAACAACGTTTCCTGTAGTTTGATGATGTTTTCGTATTCTGGATACAGTACACTGGGGGTACTCTATTGTTTTGGCAATGTCCATTTGCTTCATACCATTTTTGTACAGTCGAACAATCAGATGTACTATAACTTCTGACACGTAACGAAGCATCATTCTACACCAAGTACAGAGACATTGTCTGAAGAAAGCGTTGATCTGTTTCGAAAAAATTATACTAAAAGCACACCCTTTGATACAAAATAGGTGTGTATGTGTGTGGTTTGAGGAACAAATTCTCAAAACAACTCATACAGACCAGAATAACAGATCGTACAACAACTGATCATACTACTTAGGCATTTACTCAATAACTACTCTATGCATGTAGACAATAACATTAATTTAGAAAAGTATGTAAACATTTTGGCCAAGACTGTAATATATATATATATATGTGTATCAAAAATCAAAATACAGCACAGTGGAAGATTGATTTTTCCTAATAAATATGTCACTAAACTTCGAAGAAAAATATTAGTCAACTAAATATTTCACATTGTTTTATGCTAATCACATAATTAAAATTTATAATGAAATAGTTTTAAATTGTCCTTCAATTATTTCTTTTGCAAAGTATTCGAATGCAAGTGTGTTAAAAGCAATTAAAAAAATAGTAAAATAAATACGAGTTATGATACTATTCAATAAATAACAAATATAGATATTGATTTTCAATTAATTTAATATTTTTTTAGTTGAATAAGATCATAGTGTGTATATATGCGAAAGTGGAGGTTTCCTTTTTCAAGTAATATACCAATCGCTCTTTTCAAGAACTCTCACACTAATAGAATAATACTTTTAAATGTTATATGTCTCAGGACTTATAACGCTAGAAACCGGGTTTCAATACCCGTGGTGGGCAGAGCACAGATAGCCCTTTGTGTAGCTTTGTGCTTAAAAAACAAACAAACAAACAAATGTTATATGAGTGTTATTTTCAGTCATCAGTTTCAGATTTTTACTTCAAGATGACCTCTTCACACACCTGCTTGATAAGGGAGGCCTGTAGTATTAGAGTGTAAGATATTGCTTGGAGGACCCATAATGGATTTTGCTTCTTGCGTGTTGATAGGGCTCAAAAGTCCATTTTCTGTGAGGACAAAAAAGCGATATCATCGCATGCTCCTCTGTTAGACATTGAGTTTGAATAGAATAATTAAAAAGAACTCGCGAGTCCTGCATTTTTTACAATAATAATTCTTGCTGTAGGTAGTAGCGGAGTTGTATTTAAAGTTAGGGACTGAAAAGTAGCATATTAGGACACTAGGTTTAAGTCTGGAAATTACAAGATTTAGGAGAGTTGTAACTAACTACTAGCAAAGTGAACTTTATACTCTAAGATTACAAGGGAATGGATGTAGGTTAGAATAGAGTGCAACATCTATTTATGTATTAAAAAGTGTCCACTTATATTCGCATAAGGTTTTGGTTGGCTATAATGATACAATAGATTTAGGCGTAGAGTTTTTATAAGTGAAACTTAAACAACGTTTCAGTGAACTGAGAAGTCATTAGGAGAACATAGACTAAAAGCATGCAAATACTACTTACATAGTTTCAACTTAAAAAGAGCATTAGTTTAGAGATACTGTACGTCAGCAAAGTTCGAAGAAGCGACCTTCAGTAGAGCGAGAAGTTAAAATCATATATAAAGTGACAGAACATCTGTGAACAGTGTCATTGTTACTTAGTGACAGAACAGCTGCAAACAACATCATTGTTGCTCAACTGAATTAAAAACGCTTGATTGCCACAAACACAGTCATGAACCTATCACTTAATGTGAGATTCTTTGTTTACTGAAATCTGAAAACGTATAACGAAAATAAACAACGAAGGCAGCGTGAAGATAAATAAATAAATACATTAAAGGCAATGAAAATAAAAGAATAAACTGGGTAGTATAAGTTTAGCAACTAGATCCGAAACTATATCACAATAAGTCTTAGAAAATGTTTTAGTTAAGAACAACAGATGCTACTTCTACTACAAGAATAGCCATATTTTCATCAGAGTAATCTTTTTTCGCGTAATGAAAATACAAACGTTAGTGAGCTTTTATCATTAATGAGTGGTTATTATTAGTGAGTGTTTATCATTAATGAGTACTTATCACTAATGAGTGCTTATCATTAGTGAGTGAGTATTAGACGTAGACAGATTTTTCTCTTGCAACGAAGAATAAGATTTCGTCTACTTTCAGGATAAAATGTAAAAACAGGGATCATTATTTTGAAATTTATATTTTCCTTAAAATGTCATTACAAATGTTATTGGGTAAGATGGCGCCACCTTTTAGTAAATATTGCAATTTAGATTTTAATTTTATAGAAAATACTCCAGAAGTATAAAAATATAATTTTGGCTAATCCGAATTTGTCACTTGGAATTATAGAGAAAAAAAACTGTAGTATCTTAACACTTGGATATTGTAATATTTAAGCTTTTAATAAAGTTGTGTTCTCGTGTGCAATTCAAATATCTTCAAAAACACAGTTGTAGAGAGAGAAAAATGGGCTGTAAAGCCACAAGACTTCTACATAGAAAGTTAGGGAGAGTAAATACTATATGTTTGTAAATAGATGTCAATAATTAAAACCACAGCTTCATGTGAAAAAGAATTAAGAATAGAGACCACTATTTTTGTACAGAGAAGTAATGAATAACGATGAACTTACAACATAGTAACTATCAGGTTTCAACTTTATTGATAAGCTTATTAATAAAATCATTAACCAAGTGATGACTTCCATAGTTGAATTGAAATGTACCAAAGAAAACGAACAGAGTTCTAATATAAAGCGGAGAAAAGACAGTAAAGATTACACGGCTATAAAGATAGATAATAAGTGGTAAATGAAGAGAATAACATGACTTGAAAATTAGATTACTAATATAAGGTGGAAAGTGGATCCTAGGGGTCAGATCCTTCACTCTACACAGATGTCGGTTTAAAGACCATATTTAAGCTGACCAAAGTCTATTAAGTTGCACCAAGATACTTGACAAGTATGTGGTCAATTGGATTTGCTGTGATTCTAGTTTCTTCGGCCATCTTTCACGTGAAAACATCCGTTATTTTTGAGTAGTGATTGAAAGCTTGTGAAGTTTTGGATTGTTAGCCTTCGTCGATTTCGAATTCCTATTTACAATATTGCTAACAATGTCAGAGGATATGTCGAACATCATCACAGTAGTTTTTTGGGTAGGACCCTTCACATCTATAACTTTCACTTTGCGGGTGAGGGAGTTTCTATGTATTGACTTGGGGTATTGTATATCTGAAGCCACTATTGTTCTAGCTGCTCTGCTGTGCGAGCTTTTTTGAAAGCTTCCGTTTTCCAAAAGTTGTGTCCTTCGAATCTCAATGGTTTAAAAGTTTCGCTATGCTTGTGTTTTCCACGGAAAGGGCCGTGTTACGATTCTTAAGTTGTAAGTCACCCATGGCGGATTTTTTAAAATATCCCGGGAATGTCAACCAAACGTATAGATGCAAATCATAACATTACCTACGGACAGCAAGGAACCATTTGATCCTGCAAGACTGTCCTTACATACCAGTTCTTGAGAACAATAGAAACTTAAATCCGCCATTTATTTTTTGATGAAATCATCATGTCCATCTTAAACTCATGTAAAGTTTTACCTCCACCACTACTGACAGCAACTCATTCCATTAGTCAATCATCTTCTTATAAAAATAAAACTGACTTAACTGGAGAATAGTCTGTCTTCTCCAAATCTTCAATTTGTGTCTTATGACCTTATTATCTTCAGGATATAAGGAAAAAGAAATCGGACGACTTTATCCTATCGATTCAAGGATAATTCTGTAAACATTTAAAAAAATCACCTCTTTCCCTTCTTTTCTAAACTTATTTTCTCTTGACGAAAGAAGGTAAAGAAGTGAAATCATCCCAATAGCCCTTCTCTGAATATTTTCCAGTAATTGAATATCCTTTCTTACATAAGGAAATGAAACCATGTGAAGCCTAACTGATGTTTTCTATAGAAAAATTATTACTTCTTGTGATTTGCAATCACTACAGAGATTGACTACGTTAAATCAAGACAGTTTTGGAGCCTCAACACATCGTTATAGTCCATGTAGCCCACGTTCCATCATGCTCTAGCTTACGATCGCGCAGCTTGACAGTAGTCCTGCGGCATAATTTCCATTGCAAAAGACTTCGTCGTAAAGTTATCATATCCAAAGCAAACTATTCATCCTTGTGGCTTTCCATTAACTATCTAGTGTATGAGGACGGTGGTTTCCAGCACACTTTTCAACTGTTCGGTCGCACAGAGATCCATAGGCGACTTGACCGGTATGTCTTCGTATGGAATAATTTGAAAAACTGTTTCATTATACAGCTGCTTGAGATGTGTGACTGGAAGTCTTATCTTGGTGAACCCACAACATGTTGGATTCGTTTCCAGATAGAATTCCTTCTTGATTATGCTGCGTACTGTTGCCTGGGTGACGTGGACAGCTTTTAAAACTGATCTTTGTGTTCGGGATTCTCATCTGTTAGAAGACGCCACACTTTGCTTACTACGTTGAGGTACGAATTGTTACAAGTCACTTTCTGGATGGTCCTGGTACTCCAAATTGATCCTCATGCCTCTGCTTTCCAATGCTGTTAAGTATAAGTGTATTCCCGTGTTATAAATTCTGAATCTCTTACCTGAACACATCTTTATGATTTAAGAGAATGAATATTTTGCGTCGAAAAAGACTGTTATATGCCCTTCCCAAAAGCGATAAATTTTCGAAGACATCATAGTATCTACGTAACGTCAAACTATGTAAAACGTAGTTCTGATACATTCCTTTCCATCGCGATTTTATATCGGCTGTGGTTGTCACGTTACTTGCTGATTTATATATTCAAAATTGTTTTAATATCCTTAACCCTCCGAATATCTATCTCTAAATACACTTTAAATTATGTATGCTTTACCACTAGCAACAAAGAACTGCTTCGATGGCTTGAGTGACATCCATACATTATGCCTAAATCCTTTTCTTCAATCACATTACTGAGTAGTTTCCTACTTATATTAAACGTATAATCAAAATTATGATAACCCAAATGGATAACCTTGAATATACTATAATTAAAGGTAATTTGCCAAATACTGGCCCAAATAACCAATTGATTCAATTTATTCCGTAATACTTCAACATCCTCAGTACAGCTAGAAAATACCCAAGGGTTTAATGTCGTCAGCAAACTTTACTAGTTTACTAATTATTTCCCAAACCAATATCGTTAATGTAAATACGAAACAGCAAGCATTGACCACTGAGGTACTCCATTAGTAAAAAGAGGTCCAGTTTGACTGAAGTTAGTGAAAACGAACCTTTTGCTTTCACCCATCTATCAATCCTACGATCCATTGATCTAGTTTTGTTCCCAAATCTTCTGATGTGATTGTTTCAGCTAATCTTTTAAGTATAACAAATCCACGCGCTTTCCCTTGTCCACTTAACAAGTTATGTCGACCGTGGGGCAAGATTTGCATCTGCGTAGACACACTATTGTATTACTTTATGCAAATCCTGCTTATAAAGTGCAAATAATCCTCTGTATATATCTTGGGAAATTTCTAAACATAACCACATTTATTTTAAATTATTTGTAAGAATTATTATGTTTTCAAAAACTCTTCACAAACGGGAGTTTGTGAAATTCTAATTTATACTACTCCTTGTTGACTATAGGCCCGGCATGGCCAGGTGGTTAGGGTGCTCACCTCTTAATCTGTGGGTCGCGGGTTCGAATCCCCGTCACACCAAACATGCTCGCCCATTCAGCCGTGGGGGCGTTATAATGTGACGGTCATTCCCACTATTCGTTGGTAAAAGAGTAGCCCAAGAGTTGGCGGTGGGTGGTGATGACTAGCTGCCTCTCTTCTAGTCTTACACTTCTAAATTAGGGACGGCTAGCGCAGATGGCCCTTGTGTAGCTTTGCGCGAAATCCATAACAAACAAACAAACTTGTTGACTATTCCAAGTTCTTAACATTTCTCAATATAATAGCTACTTTCAGAATGGTTTCAAAATAGTTTAGTAGTATTTATAATACGATATATATATATACAGTTTCATAATAAGAAGAAAAAGGAGCCTAAAAATAAATGCAATAATAGTTGACAGTTAATATGAATTGTTTATATTATTTTTCTAAAAGCTCAAATCTTGCTCTCCGAATTCCAAAAGATGAAAGACAAATTGAACAGTAAAATGTGACAAACGTGTAAATTCCTTAAGTTGATATTTACACACATGTGCGAGTGAACGCTGAAAAAAAATCGAGACTACATCTTATAAGCTTAGGTCAATCAATGGTTGCTTTAATCTCTTTAGGCTTACGATCCCCTTTTCTGCATCTTCTTCCAAATAGCTTATAATCAATGGAACATCTCTGCGCCCTTAGAGTTTGTTGATTCTTCTAAGAATGCTTTTTTTACGTTTATAAAACAAAACCCTGATCATATGAGATTAGGAAACATGTTAATCCCAAAACAGGATTTAGAGTCTGTGTGGTATAAGAGACAGCTCTATGTAGATTATTACATCTCATTAATCAGCACGAACAAACATACAGTGAAACGGCAGTAATTTGGAAGCAGTACGAAAGATGACAGACAACGAAATATGTGAACCACGCTTTATACGTGAAACAAATACCACAAAAGACTTTTTTTATCCTATTAGCTTGAACCATTTTATATACGCGTTTTATCAGTTAACGACACCAACACGCATGTAAAAACTTATTTTCACAAATCAAATTCAACGAAACGTTTGATTAACTTTGATAAACACGAAAAAGGTTTACTTATATAGACATGTGATAAATCGTTCCTTTTCTCTCTGGTTTTTAAGTGATTTTACTTTCTATTCCAGCAAAACATACTTTGTTGGTATCTTATATTAGTGAACTCAATATTTTATCAGATAAAGGAAACATTTTAAGTATGGAAAAGGGTAAAAATAGTAGATTTAGTCCGTCACCATTATGTTTACCGTAATTTATTGATAAGAAAACCTCCTCTTTCAAACAAGGTGATAAAATATAGATAGCATGCAGAGATAGTAGACCATCAGTACAAAATGGCTGAAAAACACGCAAAGTCCTGGAAGCAATTTTTATACACACATATATATATATTCAAAAAATAAAGAACTTTGGATTCAATGTGTAAAACTTAAGTTATCTCAAAATATTAAAATAAATTATTCCAGACTTATAAATACTCGATCGTAGCGTTACTTGGACTTGACTTGCTTCTTTTTAATTGTTCGTATATTATTCTAGAATTAGAGTTTCTTGTATACTTTAACTTAAGTTTTGTAGACTAGATTATAATAATAATACGTCTCGAATTATCTAAAATTAATATACCTTTGCTTGTCAACCGCATATTGTAGAATAATAAACAACTTTATAAATGAAACTTGTTCATTGTTTTTACAGACATTGACACTTGTTTTTAATTTAGTGCTACCTTCTATGAAGGACTACAACAGAGTTATATTTCTACTAGTTTCAGACAACCAATTTCGTAAAAATAGTTAACATATTTTTTTCTAAATAATTCTTATACAAATTAATAACTTATAATGCTAGGAGACAACGTTTCGACAAGGTTTTGTCATCATCAGGTACAACGTTGTAC
>NW_013666373.1:248374-253135 GCF_000517525.1 Limulus polyphemus | reverse complement strand
GAAAGAAAAGAAAAAAACAACTACCAAGAGGCGGGGAATAAACAGGCGCCGATTGTACTTGAGAGCTGATAGCATTGATCGTTCCATCGAAGGCAACAGCTAGAGTATCATGCTTTAAGTGTTCTGTACCAGCCGACGAAACAACGGCGGAGAAGGTGTGTTCAGGAGCTGCGGCGAATTGTTGAAGCGTATACGGCGGTCCGTTAGACATGACCGTTGGGAGATCTCCGACCATGGGTTTTAATTCTTCTTGTTTTCCCCATTTGGGCCATATCTGATGAAACAAGTTATTGGTGTCGTGTACTGGATTTCTACAGACCTGCACAAAACAGAATATTGTATACCAAACTACTAAACGCAATATACTTGTATATTATTTTTAAAGATAGTAACACTTGTGGCCATTTTATCTCTATATTTGCCTATAACAATTTAGATAACGCGCTAGAATCCGAAAAATAATGCAAGTTTCAGTGTTGTAACGTAAAATCAACTTTTAGTAACCTTCTTCTACGACAAAGTATCTGAGATTATGTATTAAAGAAATGTGGTTATATCAGTCTTATAAAATACACGTGTTTCTTGAATACATTTGCATACTTTTATTTATTTCTTCGATCAAACGGTAGATTTTATATATTCCATTGGAATTGCATTAAAAATTATTTAAGAAAAATATAGGCTTATGGCATTCGTCACTTTGGCATATAAATGTGTATTTTGGCATATTTTTTTATATTAACACAGAAAAATAGCAGGTCCTGATTGGGTAAGATATTGTATTAGCGCAAAGCCACACAAAGGGCTACTACAATGGGGGAAATAAAACCCGAATTTTAGAGTTGTAATACCATAAACCTACTGCTGGCCAACAAGGTTAAGTAGGAAATATTCACTCCAAAAACGATAAACTCAAGTTTAAAAGGATTTTAATCAAACTGCCTGAAAGTAATAAATAACCTGATATTTCTATCTACACACACACACAACTCGATCACATATTTTCCAAAGCAAACAGTATCGCAAAACAGTATTTTCTGGTAGACAGATATGGGTCTTTGGATTTATGTGGCCTACATGACGTAGAAATCCTCTTACGTCCCGGCACGAGCAAAATGAAGGGACACTACAGGAGACCTTTTCAAACCTCTTTAATGTCACTTGCTGCGGGTTGCAACGGAAAATGGGAACCTGCGTTATTCTTCATCGAGCGGATGTGAGATGATAGGTTCCGCACTGCAAGTAGCCACTTCCGAAAAGAGCGAGGCATAAAAATGCACACAGGCTATTTTTTTTTTCTATACAAGAAACTCAAATTCAATTACAAGGATAGGACTCATAACAAAGACCTAGCAAAAGCAAGTCCTATTTTATATTCCAAGGATTCTTCTTTTTCCTTGGAACTTTTATATCAGAAAATATAATTTATTTATACTACGCGAGTGCCATGTTATAATAGTTCCCCTAGAGGCAGAATTAAAAAATAATAATAGTAAAAACAATACCTAGATTGTGTAAATCATATTTGTATGAATTGGTTCATTATACACAAACTATAAAATATAAAGATTAACGATTCTCCTTTCTATAAGGATATATCTTGTTTTCTCCTAAAGAATAATGTCACACATTTTAAAACTAGAAAAAAACGACTTTATAGTTTGTTTGTTTGTAATTAAGCACAAAGCTACACAATGGGCTATTTGTGCTCTGACCACCACGAGTATCGAAATCCGGATTCTAGCGTTGTAAGTCCGCAGACATGCCGCTGTGCCACTGGGGGGGCGACTTTATAGCACCAAATTTTTTATTTTACTTTAATTGGACACTCAACGTTTCACTTTACAGCTCCTTCAGGAGCGTTCCATTAAAACACAAACCGTAACTGACAGAACAAAGATATATACAGAAATTAAATAATAATGTCATAAAGTTGCAGAGTAATTGATCATTTTGTCTGTACTGAGTTAGTAGTTTAGTTTCTTGATGAAGAATCGTTTTGTTTTCAATACCAAAATGTCAATGTAAAACCTCGAACTTTACTACTTATCATGTTGGAACATTATTTGGTTTCACTACGTTTCAAACACATCAATATGTAATGCTACCAGAAGCCCAAGTTTGGATTTGTTTTTTATTTTGTTCATCTTCTTTTCCCTGTGCATCACAGAGAGCACACTACGGTATCGATTTTAACACATTTGTTACTCAAGTAGTTGTATTCACACAGAGGTATTTATATCCTCTCGAAGGTTCCAAAATATAAAATATTTCAAATAAGACCAATGTATCGTAGTATTATAGACTTAAGTTTGTTAACATAACCAAAACAGTCGATTATCAAAAATTTTACGAGAGCAATTACGTAACAAGTAAGATAAAAAATGTTCTAATGAATACCCGAGAAACAGAATATTTATTAATAATTAAAAAACGAAAAATATATCTAAAATATGAACCCCAAATTCTGGCGATAATGGTATGGTACAATGATATCCTTTGCATTGGGATCAATATACTTTTTTCATGTGAGGTATTCAATACAACCCACAATCATGTATCCAAACATTACCATTAGAAAAATAACTTCCGCAATATTAAAATTAATTTAGTTTGTTCTAAACTTTAAATCTTTGTGAGCCGCAAATAATAACCTCGATAACACTTAACTTTTTTTAACTAAAAAGGAACAGAAACTTTTGTATATTGATTAATTAATAACAAGGGATAACAAAATATTAAACCAACTATTCTTAAAATTTGGTATCTATTTACGAACATGAAATACTCACGTTCGTGTACAACTGGTCACCATTGTACTGTGTGCGTTGTTGCTTCGTTTCCTCTTCCTGAACAGTCTGTTCGTTGATGTCTCGGCTATCGCTGGTTGCTGCAAAGATAAATATAAAAATATATTTAAATAAAGACTGGATTATCAAAGGAAATTCATTTACTTGCGTTAGAACGGCTGAACCGCTTCAATTAGCGGACACAGCAGGCATTATGACCAACCAGTAAAGTTCTGAGAGGCATTATAGTCAACCAGTAACATTCTGAGAAACATGATGACTGTGAGGAAGCATGGAACATTAACCAAGGCCCGTGGATCGTGTTGCTTTGAAAGAGTTTAAAATTGTAAATTTTCTCCATCCCTTACTTCAGGTACCCCGTTTAGTTCTAAAACGAACTGTATTTAAACTCGATTTAACTCGAACTCGATTTAAATAAGCTAACCATTACATTGACTTTAAAATGGTTTTATGCTGTACGTAATTATCCACTTCCCCTTTATATAAACTACAAATGAGTAATTATTACTTAATCTCATCTCGTTTAATAGACTTCTTACGCACAGAATTCTTTAAATGTCGTATTTTGTCAAGTTTCTAAATGCTGAGCAATCTTTTGGCACATTCCCTTTATGAAAACTTGAGTCTATATATGTCTAATAATCTTAGAGTTACAATTTTAGACTGACAAGGCTATTTTCTTTATTAACGTTTCACCGTTTTTTTTCTTACATTGAATTTCTTGTTTGTTTTTTGAATTTCGCGCAAAGCTACACGAGGGCTATCTGCGCTAGCTGTCCTTAATTTAGCAGAGTAAGACTAGAGGAAGGCAGCTAGTCATCACCACCCACCGCCATCTCTTGGGCTACTCTTTTACCAACGAGTAGTGGGATTGACCGTCACATTATAACGCCCCAACGGCTGAAAGGGCGAGCATGTTTGGTGTGACGGAGATTCGAACTCGCGACCCTCAGATTGCGAGTCGAGCACCCTAACCACCTAGCCATGCCGGGCCCATTGAATTTCTATTTATTTCAAGTTAAAATTCACAATATTCTTGAAATGGAACGTTCTGTTAGGTGAAACTCACTATCTTGAGACCACGAAACTTAGGAGAATATAGCAAATATCATAACATGTTCATAAATAAAATTTATGAAATTTCTTAAGTTTTATTTCCCTTACAAGGTCGTACTTGTACACATTAGCTTATTAAAATATAGTTATATGTAAAAGAAGGAACTCTATAGACATTTAAGTATTGGTATCATATACCATTCCATTCGTTTTTCGTCTTTTACGTCATTTTGCAGTAAAAACTATGGAAAATAATTCATGAGCTGTTTAATGAGCTATTATACCATTTGTTAAATTACCCTTCGTGTGAAACTAAGACGATGCTTATTAATTAAATTTTTTTACATAAAACAAATTTTTTACTGAAGGTTTACTCGAACCAATTATTCTGTCGAATGATCATTTTTGTTAATGATAAGTGCTCGATATATCTACAAATACACACTTATTATCTTTAAATTTCACTTTCACAAAAAAAGCCTAAAATCGAAAAACATTTTTAAATTCTATATAATAAGTACACATCGGTTATCTGAAATATTTAATTGAAATGGACTTTCAGCGCTTGTCTATAGAGTGTACTCGTATAAACTGATCAAATCCCGCACTTATAATGAGTATTAAAAGGGAAGCTAAATTAGCCAACAACTGTAGGGTGTTTAAAATCATAATAATATTCAACGTTAAACTGGTACATAATTAAAAACATTTTATTTAGGCCAAGAGTCGTCAACTTTTTGAAGGCCATAGATAGGCCTAAATAAAATGTTTTTAATTATGTACCAGTTTAACGTTGAATATTATTTATGATTTTAAACACCTTACAGTTGTTGGCTAATTTAGCTTCCCTTTTAATACTCATTATAGATGCGGGATTTGATCAGTTTATACGAAT
>NW_013666373.1:243925-248176 GCF_000517525.1 Limulus polyphemus | reverse complement strand
ATTCGTATAAACTGATCAAATCCCGCATCTATAATGAGTATTAAAAGGGAAGCTAAATTAGCCAACAACTGTAAGGTGTTTAAAATCATAAATAATATTCAACGTTAAACTGGTACACAATTAAAAACATTTTATTTAGGCCTATCTATGGCCTTCAAAAAGTTGACGACTCTTGGCCTAAATAAAATGTTTTTAATTGTGTACCAGTTTAACGTTGAATATTATTTATGGATTTTAACTTTATACACAAGTGCCAAAATACTATAATTGTATGCCATAATTCAATTTTAATGAAGCATCATCTCAACACTATCTTTGCTCTCCATATAATTGTGGTTAATACTCTGTTAACGTATAACACAGTCGGTAGTTATGTTAAAGGTACACAAGATAGGTTTGGTTTGATCTAGTGTGGTTTAGAAAAGTTGTACGAATGTTGCAGAGAATCGCACCACATGATCGACTTCTGGTCAGAGTGTTGAGAGCTAATTCAAACTAGTAATTCAAGGCCCAATTATACTAATCACGGTTATCACATTTACATCAGGTAAAATACCCGAGGCTTCATATTTTTAAATAACAAAATGCATATCCATGTTGTCAGTAACAATTCAACAGATTGAACAGAATTGCATACCGAAATATAAAGCAAGCTCAATAGGGATGTGAAAAGTCGCAATCGTATTGTAGAGGTCAGGTTATTCTTTGCAGGATTATACTATCTTGCAATAAAACTTCAGTATTTTTAATATAAGAAAGTGTGAGAATATTCGCTGAATTCAACTCTGAAAAATGAGTAACTTATCTAACTATCATAAACATGTCTTTGAAAAAAGAATCAAATATTTCACGTACAGAATTGTTGATATCAGTTAAAGCGGTTTCAATCAATTCTCTGTTAGACTACAGGCAAAACAAAAGCAAATGTTGATTTAATACATCAGGGTTTGACTGTAGTACAAAGATTATGAAACAAAGATGAAAATAATTAGTAAGAAAAATGATGTCACTTATATTTTTAACACGGGTATAAAAATATACACATAATATTTAAATAATATTGTAATAAGGAGCAGTTAAGTTTGTATAACTAAGTAAAAGTTAATAGCATAATACTTGGTTCATGATTTTTAACATGTGCAGGAAATATACTGCAGCTTCATTCCGAAACCTTTGATTGTTCACGCTAATTTAAAACCACACACAGGGTGAGAAGTGCTTCTAATTTCCTGTTAATATTTTGCTATTAATATCTTCAGCACTCTTCCCAAATAGCTGTTTATTGTTTAGTGAGTAAGGTTTTTCTGAATTAATGCCTTTTGTTTTACAGTGAGCAGAGAATGGCCAACCACAGTTCAAACATTAATTGCGTTGCCAAAGTCTGTCAGTACCAGTGACTCTACAGTCGTTTATTCACAAAACAAATTATTTATATCAAAGTCATATTTTGAAGTAAGTTCTTTTCTTTCTCCAGATATGAAAATTGTACAAAATGTGGAATATTGTAGAGCTGAAGGTATAATTTGGAGTTGAATGGCTTTTCATGAGTGTCAAGTCATACCAGATAATCTTTAATCCTGGGACACTTGTTATCTGGAATTGCCATTAATCTAAGGAGTGTTATTATTCAATAAGCAAGACCTTAATGTACTTTAAAAAAAAAGGACCTTCTTGACTGAGAATCGGAGAGTTTAAACCATTGGATATATGTAATGTGTGTCTTAGCAAAATGTTTTTTGTTCTTTTTCTAATTTATCTAAAAAACATATAAACCCATGGATATTACTCTTTTTGTGGACAGTTCTATGATTACGCTGAACTAATGAACTTTAAATGCATCGAGAGTATTAGTGAATTGGTTTTCAATGTTCATATCTAGAACAAACGTTGCTGTTCCACAATGTCCCAAAATTGTATTTTCTTGTCCAAATATTGAGCGAATGTATGGAGTTTCTTCTGCAATTCCTTATCCAACCCTATAGTTTTGTTGATTATTTTATAGGTTTTTATGTTATATTTGTTCGCCGTGCTTTTTAAGGCAAAGTTTTACAATGCTATCTAGAGCATGTTCAGTACGATTTTGAGGTCTAGTACTATTTTATTTTACTTAAATATTTGTATTATGTATTACGAGATATCTCTGTAGCTAAGGTGGTTTTATTTCTTAAAGAAACGATACGCGAACCGAGTATTATATCTATTATACTGATAAGAATCGCTGATAGTAAAAATTCGAACTTTTATAGAAATAATGTAACTTGTACACATTTCTCAGTCATTAACGTTTACTTGTTTCTTCTAACTATGAGCAAGAATAAAAATCAAATACGAAAAACGATGGATTTTACAACTCTTTTCAATGAGCACAGTGAAAGCGTCCGGGTCTATATATATATATAGAAGTGGAACACCGGTAATGGAACAACAGCCACATGCAAGCTTCGGGTAGAAGTTTTGGCTATTAACAATTTCTCTAGCAGTCTGAAATTAAATAATTATCAGGATCTAAATGAATTTGATATTCTAATGATAATAATATTTTAATGATGTTGCTCTGTGCTAATTATGGTATTCAAAATGTAATGACATGTTCGTCTGTTCAAAAGCTTAGTATTTCTAATTTTTTCTGAAGTTGGTTTGGTTTGTTGTTACTTATGTAACAGAATCAGAAACAAATCTTGTTCACTTCACAGTTAAACATTTATGTATAAGACAAAAATGATAATTATAACTTATTAGAAAAAGTCGATAAAGACCTGTAACCTCTTCGTTAGGTCCTACTGTGAATATTACATACCTTCAGGTGCTTAGGAGTAGGTCCTGCTGTGAATATTACATACCTTCAGGAGCTTAGGAGTTAGGTCCTGCTGTGAATATTACATACCTTCAGGTGCTTAGGAGTTAGGTCCTGCTGTGAATATTACATACCTTTAGGTGCTTAGGAGTTAGGTCCTACTGTGAATATTACATACCTTCAGGTGCTTAGGAGTTAGGTCCTACTGTGAATATTACATACCTTCAGGTGCTTACGAGTTAGGCCCTGCTGTGAATATTACATACATTCAGGTGCTTAGGAGTTAGGTCCTGCTGTGAATATTACATACCTTTAGGTGCTTAGTTAGGTCCTACTGTGAATATTACATACCTCCAGGTGTTTAGGAGTTAGGTCCTGCTGTTAATATTACATACCTTCAGGTGTTTAGGAGTTAGGTCCTACTGCGAATATTACACACCTTTCAGGTGCTTAGGATATTTGAGCTGAGCAGCTAATCCTTTTCGGTTCGATTGTTATATCTTAATTTTCGTATATGTAGGAAAAAACAACAACCTGTCATCTACGTTCAAAAACCTTTTATTTTATATTTAACATTATTTTACTATTTCGTAACTAAATAGACTATGAAGCGGAACAAACTGACTTGATAAAAGTTTGATTTCGCATCGATAACAGAAAATCGGATTGTTCATTAGTTGTTGTTTTTTTTATTCTCAAATGCACATAGTGAGACAATCCATGCTCTATTTCCTCACCGCTCTAGTGTTTGTCTGTTTGTGTTTTCTATATTAAACTAAAGCTACATGACGAACAGAAAAGCCTGCAATTTCAGTTCCAGTTACCAGCTATCCCGGTCCAGGCAGATAAAAATCCGCCTCTATGGTTGGATAGCCACGGTTTTCTTGCGGGGCTCTTAAGCTCAACAGAACCAATCTAAACACGCCGACAGTCTGTAAAGGATGACCGGATGAGCTACGGATAACTCCGCGGACGATGAGGTAGCTGGCCAGCCTACGCTTATTTATATAAAGCTGTGGTCGTCAAAACTTTCTTAGAAAGTTGGGTGCACACACAAGCTAAAGATTGTTCACGCCCTTTCAACTGTGTCGGCGGCTGCAGCGAAGGGAAGACAAGACGGTGAATATACCAGCACAGAATCTAAGAGGACTTTAAATGCTTTCCCTGACTCTTGTGGACAAGGCACAAGAAAAATTGACCTACAAGTCAAAGTAACGTCTTTGTACAGCAAGGAAAACATTTTTTTTGTTCTACATGAGAAACAATTTACATGATTTTACAAACTTATTCCAAGGTCCTGTTTACAGTGATAAAAAACACGATAATATTTTAATCTTTCATTTTACATAAAATATATTCTGGCATTTGATATCTGGATGGAAAATTATATGGAAAGAAGCGTTAAGTCTATATATACTCACACTTTTCGTTTCTCCTGCATGGTTATTCAATAATAT
>NW_013666373.1:193616-242955 GCF_000517525.1 Limulus polyphemus | reverse complement strand
ATATATATATATATATATATATATATATACTCGTGACTTGATTTATAATGATGTAAGCTTAATCAATGTAATTTTCAAGTAATTATGTTAATGAAAGTAATTTGGATAGCCTCTTTAGTTTCCTGACTCGACGCGTAAATTAAATTGACGTGAACCAAATGAAAAGTCAACTCTTCAAAAAAATTGATCTAATAAACATTGATCATCTAATAGATCAAAGTTCAATTTTATAAATAAAAAAAAACATGAGTCGACAACCTTGAAAATACTTGACAATTAATCATATGTTTAAATCTTTAAAATAAACAAAACTCGTCTTAAATTATTTGATATCTTATGAAACACAAGGGCTAAAAGGTCAGATCAGTAAATCCTAAAGTTCGGGTATTGCCGTCCCTAATTTTGAACTCTTCACTCTAGAGAAGGTAGCCAGGCAGTGAATGGCACCTATCGCCACGAGGAAATTGTGTGGTGAGCTACTAAATTTTATTCCTCGTTCAAACTATACTCAATGGATACCATCTGACACTACTGTGTACCAAATTTTATCCCTGCTCTTCCTAAGGAACTCCTCACTCTAGAGAAGGTAGCCAGGCAGTGAATGGCACCTATCGCCACGAGGAAATTGTGTGGTGAGCTACTAAATTTTATTCCTCGTTCAAACTATACTCAATGGATACCATCTGACACTACTGTGTACCAAATTCTATTCTGCTCTACCTAAGTTTAAAGATAACACGATGGAAATGAAGTAATCTATCGACTAGAGCAGTAATATTTCCTAATTTACTAGAAAGATCCGACTAAATGGGTATAATTTGGATAATCATTTTGTTTTCATCACACAAATGCGTATTACAGCTAACGGACAGAAACTGGCGGCACACGAGGTTTGAACCAAGTATCGGAATTGATCGTTATTCTTATAACGCTCCTACAGCATAGAGAGGGTTCCGAGGACCTTGGACCTTCTGATCCTCATTCCAACACCCTAACCATTAGACGACGCCAAACCTTTTAAACTATTGGGAAAGGATTTACAAGGAGAAAAAATGTATAACGTGGAAATGCATGATAAAAAAATTAGCTTACGTAGAGGAGACGATTGGAAGTATTCAACAAAAAATTGTGAAATGGTTCATATATTATACTTCAAGAAGCTGATGCTGCATGATGAAGCTTCAATGTGAAATACTAACCAAAAAACTAATTTTCGGTTTGAAATTCTGATAAATTCTCACACACTTGAAAGGATACACTAAAAATGGCCTATATTATATATAGATATGTCTATAACATGCCTGTTTCTTTATCTCGAAGACTATATCTGCGGTAACCGTCCCTAATTTTGAAGGGATAGACTTGGGAGAAGGCAATTAGTCAACACTACCCACTACTAACTCTTGGGCTACTCTTTACCAACGAAAAGTGGGATCGACCATCACTCTTTCAGTCGTAGAGGCGGGCATGATTCCGCGACCCACAGATTGCAAGTCAGCGCCCTAACCACCAAGCCTTTATCCTAGCTATATTATAAAAGGGTTGTGTTTCACATTCAGTTTTTGTCCTCAATATTATCACTTATAAAGCTCATTATCAACTTGAAGACTGATCACTTACTTCCTCAGCATACGTATTATCGTATAACTTTTATATCTGGCTATCAACACATATATATAGTTTATCAGAAGAGAATGAACCAAACTAAGTTATTCTTAGAATTATATGATTCATACGTCATTGAAAACAAAAGACTGGTTTTATCAAAAATATTTTTTGCATAATTTATATACTCATACATATATATATGTGATAACACATTTTACAGATTGTCCTAATCGGTAAATAATTTATTGTATTATTATTATGTATACATATGTATCAATATTTAATTTTCAACGTTTTGAAAAATGTATATCATTATATAAATGTGTCAATTTTTTTTATTAGGAAGGATGATTTAAACTTTATCATTGCACGATGGTTTATTGGAAAAAATGCTTTTCTTTTCGAGATATTGTGGCCAAAGATATCATTACAACTAGTATACAACTTAAGCGCCTTATGCTTATATCTATCAATAACTAGTCCTTATTGCTAGCGCCCCAGTGGCACAGCGGTATGTCTGCGGACTTACAACGCTAGAATCCGGGTTTCGATACCCGTGGTGGACAGAACACAGATAGCCCATTATGTAGCTGTGTGCTTAACTTCAAACAAGCCTCATCGCTAGAGACTGGTTTTAAACACGTCTACACAGAATTATAGCATTTACGTATAATAAAGCGAATAAAAGAGCTTTCAGAGACGTCGCTTTAATTTTAGCGTCATTAGTGACACAAAATCTTCTAATCGAGCGTTTGCGTTTCTAAAATTGAAATAAATAAAGTACAATTTAAAATGTTAGGAAGATAGTTTATACAAGTCAGATTCCATTTTAAAGTCATTTTTATTTTTCATAATTCGTATTATTTTCACTAAAACAAATATGAAGATGTTTTAAAGAAATGTTTGATTGTCAATTTATCAGACACGCGCACACAATGTTTTTATGCAATAAGTCTTTGACTATTTTTACACCGAAATATAAGAATGCTTATGTTATTGCCTTGTTTAAAACAAAACAAAACTTAACAACACGAATAGAGATAGCGTTACAAGGTTGGGAAATAAACTGTTAATATATATATATAACACCACGATATACAGCCTGCCCTATATTGGTGTTATTGTCTACATGCATGGAGTACTTCTTGTGTAAATGCCCTAGTATTAGTAGTTGTAACAGAGAAGGTAATGTATGATCGGACAAACACGTACGAGGTGTTATTCTAGTCTGTATAAGTTGTTTCGAGCATTTGTTCACCAAAACACACATACACACCTATTTTGTATAAAAGGGTGTGCTTTTAGTATAATCTTTTTCGAAACAGATCAACGCTTTGTTCAGACAATTTCTCTGTACTTGGTGTAGAATGATGCTTCGTTACATGCTAAAAGTTATGGTGCGTCAAATTGTTCGATTATCCAGAAATGGTATGAAGCAAACGCACATTGCCTGAACAATAAGGTACCCACAGTCTACTGTATCCAGAATCCAAAAACGTCACTGGACTATAGGAAACGTTGTTACAGGAAAGTATGCTAGTAGACGCCGAAAAACTCTGCCATAGATTACTGTGTTTTAATCAGGTTTACACCTTGCGACAGAAATGGTATGAACACATTCATTCCAGGATATCCAGAAGAAAAGTACATAGGAGATTGACCAAACAAGGTTATTTTGCAAGAAGAGCTATCTGTAAACCGATATTAACCAGAATTCACCGCCGTCACCATGTTACTTGAGCAAGACAGCATGCCAACTTACAGTTAAGACACTGGCGACATGTCATATTTTCAGATTAGTCCTGTTTCCGGCTTGTTAAAACTGATGATAGGATTCGTGTTCGTGTCTGCTTGAAGAACAGATGAGAGAAGACTTTCTTTCCCACAGGGAACACACAGGATGTGGTGCAGTACATCAGTGGGCAGCTGTTCATCATGATGGAAAAACTGCACTTCATATACTCCAGAGAAAAATCAATGGCGCCTCCTAAAGGCATCATATGGAGACAACATTTCTGCCATACGCTAGGGCAAAATTTGTCCATAACTTTGTATTCTAAGAACCACGATGCGCGTAATGTACAAGATTATCTCGACCAGGAGGACGTTACAATATTGTCATGGCCAGCAAAGTCTCTAGATTGTAATCACATTGAGAACTTTTGGGCAGTACTGAGCCCGGAAAATTGCTAACCACGACCCTAAACCAGTTACTGTAGTTAAGTTGCAACGCCATCTAGTGATAAGTTGAGATGTAATCACGGTAAATTACATCAATAACCTTATCGACAGCATGCCACGTTGTCTTGGGGAGGTTATTAGAGTACAAGCAGAACCAACCAAGTATTGAATCTTTAATATGAATTGATATAAAGTTATAGACGCTATTTATAATAATATGATGATATATTTTGCCATTATATATGTTTTGGTATGGTTTTGTTATGATAGGTGGAATGTTGAATTACTGATCTGATAAAATTGTTTGCTGTTCTAATAAATCTTTTATGATGTCTATAGAAATTGTCTCATTAAACAAATTACATATCTAGATGTTTAATACAATATGCATTTCTCAGTTTAACAGCGCTAAGTGTATTTGTATTATATATCAATAATAACGATCTCATTTGTTACAAAACATGCAAACATTTTGGACAAGACTGTACTAGAGTTATTGTATTTCATACCCCTGACCAGTACTTCTGATCTTATAACCACTCATTGAGCATTAAAAATCACATCCGGCACTCATAAATGTTGGTTAAAAATCAAATGTTCTATGTTGTTAAATCATCTAATATGCATGCCTAATAACCTGATTATTAGTAATAACTGCAAATATGAAGTTCTTTCCATATATATATATATATATTTACACCTTTGTTTGAAATGCGATAGACTTTACAACAGACTCTCTTTGTTGTGGATGTTGCGTTCATAATTGATCACAAAAGTGCTCAACCTGCGTAAATGCGAGTGTCTATTGATCACATCAGTTTGCTGTGCACTTTCTAATGAAAATTGTATTGTATCACTAAAATGTGATTGAGCAAATTTCAAGTGTATAACGAATTTCATTAAAATATAATATTAAAATATAAGAACGACAAACCTCCAGTTCTATCATCTCTTTTTCTCTTATTCCGATTAGTGTTTGTATCAGCATTCGAAATTCCTAGTATACCGCTAATGGAGTAAGATGGCCGTAAGAAATGTTGGGCAGTGTCTTGAATAGTTGGTGGCGCATGCGTGATGACAGACGTAGTATTAGTAGGCGCCTCGTGTTGTGGGCTTCCGTCATTCATAATTTGCTTCGTCTTTTCTGCTGCCTTGTTTCTTACAATCCTGCAAATGAAAGAAGGATTATATATAAGCAAATACATTTGTGCAACAATTTGTAATGAATCTAAGAAGCACATTTTGCACATTCTTAAATATAATAGATATTACTAGTGCATTAGAGTGACAAATAAACAAAATAAAGAAACACCTAAAGTTAAGCATGCAGAGCATTTAAAAAAAAAACGAATCTTATGTCTATAATATATATTATTCATAAGACAACTGATTTTTGTACACTGTTTTATTACCTCATGTACTAATTCTGTATTTGAAGCAGCTAAACAGTCGAGAATGAACAGTAATGTAAAGATGAATAGACAACTTCACAAAGATGTATAAGTCTACTTGACATTCTAAACATCTATGTATCATTAGGCATGCGTGTCCTGTTCTGCATGCGCTTACAGATGACGTGCGGTTAGTTAAAATAATGCTTTAATAAAAGTTCATAAACGCTTTGTTATAAAACTATAACGAACAAATAAGTCACTGATGGGGCCATCCTCTTTAATTTCGGAAATAGCCTACAAATAGTGTTAGCCTATAGTGCGTGAAAGCACACACACACATATCCAATACAGATTTTCTACAGCATATTATACTCTACACGTACAAAAAACATAAAGGATTTCTACATTGTTAGAGTAAACATAACCACGTTTAAACAGCAGAGCCGCTTGAATATATTCACAAAACAAAAGGGAAACACGTTATGTTACTCGCGAAACTGTAATGTTAAATATTGTGTTCTCTTGCAAAAAAAATTAACTCAGAAATCATAACTTTGGGCTATATTTGCAACTTCGAAATGTACATGTAAAATTCTTTAGACATGCTGAGTTGCGTTAAGCGTCATGAAAATAATAAAATAGCAAGTTGTATAGAAAAACAAACAGACATCTTTGGTACTAAATCATATCACTTGACAAAGAATATCCGGTCTGTTAAAAGTGTAAGGTACAGTGAATGTTTCTGTTTAGTAGGTACCCGATCTGATGCAATAGTGTTTCCCTAAATGTGGGCTCCCCCTTTGCAAATGATCTATTGGGGGAGGGAGCGATTAGGGTAGAGTCCATAGTGCAATAATTCAGAATTATGCGTTTTAATATATTTTTATTAATGAAAATAATAATAAATTACTACAACACATATATAGCATTTTACTGTGTATCCGTGTGTTATATCTCGTCACTTAACTCGCTCTTTCACTCATTAAAAAAAGGGGGCGCTCAAGAAGGAGTGGATAGTTGTTTGTTTTAGAGAAACGCCACGTTAGGCTATCTGCTGTATCCACCGCAGGGAATAGAACCCCGGATTTTAGCGTCATAAGTCTGTAAACTTACCGCTGTACCACTGAGGGATGAGGACGTCAATGACAAGAGTTTGGAAAATGCTGCGGTGGTTAACAGGTGTTTCAAGACACTATAAATCATGTCCAGTACTATACAAGGACAAATTATATTCGATCTTGAAGATATACAGTATTGGAAATAATTATGGAAACAGAAAATACAATGGGTAGAAAACATAAATATTATGGAATTGTGTACAAAGCATTGAGTATTTACATGTTACAGTCATCTAATGTTCATTTATTACTGACTGGTAATTTCTGTTTCACTCTGTACTTACGCTTTTTAAAGGAATTCCAGATATTCGTAAGAAAGCTAACTTCAAGGGGTAATGATAAAACAAAGATATCAAGATTATGATTCATGTTAAGCTGTTATAAGTTGATTGTTGACTGATAGTGGTAACTACGTGGGTCGAGTGAAACAACAGAGCAATTGTACACTATTCAATACTGTATAGTATGTCGTTGCATGCGAACATTGCATTTTCATTAACTCGTAAAGTTTTAACCAGTGAAATTTTTCTTTTGTTTGATGACAAAAGATTTAATGGTACATTAACTGAGCGTTTGATAGGTAGTTATTCAAAAAATGTTACTTCTGGATGGTTGCCTACAATCAGGCTGGCGCTGCACTAAACAAAATCAAATCAAGTCAGCGCTTGTGTCGAGTACGTTGATGAGCACTAAAATAGAGATGTAGGAGCAGAAGCGTTTTCGGCAGAACCACACAGTTGGCCACTTTATTGATATAGTAGCCACACCACCTAGCCTAAACCCAGGTTAGGGCATGTACATATATAACAGGCTGACAGATGGCCCGATTATTATCAAGCAACCAGAAGAAGAACTACAGAATCCTACGATTTTTTTAAAGCGTAGCTACATGTTTGATTGACTTCAGTTAATATCACATAAAGCAAAATACAACAGAAAAAGTACATGCAAAAGCCATGTGGTCCAAATACGTCTATAGCTCTTTTCCTATACATATTAGCGCATTTCCCATACTGGTATATCTGGAGCCTGACTAAGCATAAATATTCTTTTACTGACCACACATCGGACATACTTGAGCCGTAGTTTCATTGAATTGGGTAAAAGGATAAATTTAAAATCACACTATGTTGAGTGTATAATTTGATAACACAACAGTCGTATGTTGTCTTATTTTTAATATTGTCATAAGACTTCATTAAACCATACTCTAAGATATAAATTTTCAAGCTATTCTGCTAGCCCAAAACTAACGGTAAAGAGTTTTAATGTTCATGACGTAAACAGAAGTTGAGCATGTTATATTAAGATGAAGTTGAAGCCTAACCACGTCGTTACAGTTAATTGTGCAACGTCTTGTCATGATTCATGTGATGACCTTGCATCTGCAGCGTAGTTTCCGTTGCAAAAAGATCCATCGCGAGGTTGTCATGTCCAAAGCACAACTTTCTTCTCTTCTTGCTTTCCATAACTATCTAGTGCACTAGCACGACTGTTTTCTAGCTCCCGTTTTAACAGTCTAATAGCACAGAAATGTAAAGACTGCGTGCGCTCTGCGACTTGACTGGTATGTCTTCCTATTAAGTAGTATGAACATTCCTTTCATATTCTAGCTGCTTGACGTATGAAACAGTTGAACGGGGGGATACGACTGGAAATCTTATCTTGGTTAACTTATACCTTGTTGACTTCGTTTCCAGACTGAGAACCTTCACTATTATGCTGCGTATTGTTGCCTGGGGCGCATGGACGGTTTTTGCCTTTGACCTTTTTTGTTCGTGGATTCTTGTCTGTTACAAAACGCCGCACTTCGGTTACCATGGCAAGGGTATGGTTTATTGCGGGCTCTTTCTGGATGGTCCTGGTGCTCCAAGTTGATCGATTTGCCCTTGTCTTCCAATGTCATTAAGTACAAAGGATATTTCCATCTTAATAACGCAGGTGTTGAAATACGTAAGTAATGCGGGAATTATTCCCTTGCTGTTATTTCTCATTTAGCGTTATAGAAATTACACGTTTGACAGAATTAGGAATATATAAAGAATACTAAGCTAGATTCCTTAAATGTTAATAACTAGTGGTAGATCCCACTGTCAAAACTTTAAGCACCCCTCTGAGACAGTGGTAAGTTTATGGGCTTTCAAGGCTATCATTGGGGATTCGATTCCGCGCGGTGGACACAGCAGATAACCAAATGGGGCATTGCTCTAAAACAAAACATACAAAATTTTAAAACAATCACCACTGGATAGACTAATACATACGAACAAGATTAATACTTCTATGCAAGTTAATAATATTAAGTGTATTACTCTATGCATGTGATCGAAGTTCAGCCTTGTTTTTTGTTGTGTTGGCGGCGTGTTTCTATGGTTTATATAAAACATTGTATAGCGAATATATTTTAATGACTAGATTACCTTCCGGCTGAGCGTGATCAATAGGTTAACCTCCCTAGGCAGTGAATCCGAGGTTTCATGGTTCTCGTTCTGTTGCCGCAAAAACGCGTTCCGAAATCCTGGGCCGTGAATGTGTTGTAATATAGGCCGTTAAATCCCAATATTCGACCTGACAAGAGTAGCTTAGGAATTAGCGGTAGGTGGTGTTGATTTGCTGCCTTCCCTCTAGTCTATCGCTTCAAAATTAGAGACAGTTGGCGTAGATAGCTAACTCTCTTGTGAATTTGCGCGAAATTTAACAAACAAACAAAACCATCTGGGGCCTAGGCTATCAGTTCCAAATAGCCATCGTGTAGGTTTGCACAAGCATTCTTAAACAAACAAACAATACTTATCTTCATGATAACTATAAACCTCAGGTTCATAATAACATAAATAAGCACATCTAAAGGATCAAAACCTACCATGTTGAATATCGCTACATCGTAGGACGAAATGACGTGTCCGTTCTTCCTTATTTGGTTTCAAAAAACTAATATGACAATAATTATACAGCAACAAAAACAAGCTAAACATTTCTCACAAGACTGATCGTACCTTCTCGTGAAAAGAAAATTACGGGTGAAAAGGTTAGATTATGGATATCATATTATAGCCATTATATTGTCCGATATTAAAAATGGTGTACTAATATTTCTGATGTTATGAAAATGCTAAAACAGAAAACTGGCTGAGGTCCATATATAAATAAATTAAATATGAGTTAAACATTTCCTGGAGCTACGTTTATTGATGTGGTAATTGAGAACGTTCCCATGTTTACCATAAATACATTTTTGATAATGACACAGTCCTAAAATGGTTTTATTGTCCTGAAATTTTTACATGCTCTACAATAATACCTGTATGTTCAATTCGAAAATGATATCCATTTTTGTCCATCACGTATAGATTTTTCACAAAATGTCATAACGCAATACATAAAAGAAAAACCACAACACGTAATTTTGAGACTAAAAGACGCAGATTTCACAAAACAAAAATAAAAAATAATATCAGGATGAATGAGGATGCATATTCGTTTGACATCAATGTTCTTCCCTTTTCTTCAGTATGTATGTATGTATTATTGTTAACAAACATAATAATAAAATATTTTCATTATGGTAAACGAAATAGTAATTTGATATAAGTAAGAGGGTTTTTTTGCTTCCCTATTTGTAAGAAACCCTTACGTGACAGAAAAAAAAATTAATGTTATTTTCGAAATCTGCGTAGCTGAATTATGGAAAATCCGTTATTAAAACCAAATCAACTTTTGTGAAGTTTAAATTCGTAGGCCTGTGTAATTAACTATTCTGAATGTAACTTACAGATTATTAGAGCAGAATAGGTGTTTAAAACTTGGGTCTATCATAAGTTTCTAGGCTTTTCTCATGGCAGGTTCAACTTATTAGTCAAAACATGACAATAGATTTCTCAGCTGAAGCCTATTTCAGACCCGTAACACATTGGAGAGTACTCATCAACGCACAATACTCTCAAAGCCCATAAGCTAAATAATAATTCACAAAATCAGTGATATCTCCCGCGTGCGTACATACACACTCATCCCGATCTCCCCCTTCTGTTCAATGCAATCTGTAAATAATTGGCAAAACCTAGTTACCACAGACCTAGATGAAAGGCCTAATCACTTGTAATCATCTTAAACTATTTACGACTAGAAACTGATGTGTAACAACACGGTAGATTCCTCGATACTTTTCTCGCTATTGTTCCGGGAAGATGTCAGAGGGCCCTCCTTATCAGTAATTCCCGCTGATAAAATATAATATTTCTCTCTCTCTCTCTTTAAGAGCGTCTCGTGGGGATTCCAGTCTCAAAGGTGTGGTAAGGTTGTGTAAATTATTAATAAAAAGTACAGATCATTGGCTGAAGTAACTAAAAGCCTACACTTCTCATCCCCTCTCACCAGTTTTAAAACAACGCGCATATGTGTGTTCGTCTATACAGTATATTTGTGTTAAATGGTTCTTTATTTAACTTTTTGTCATAATATAAAACCACTTTAATAATATGAATTATTAATGGCAATAAACGAAAAACAAGTATGCCTCACTGTTTTTTGTTGTTTCTTACCAAACCTTATTGGCATTCAAGCTAATTTACTGATGGTGTCACATAACTTCTAAGATGTGCACAGATAAGTGATAAAATCCGACTACGAGAGGATACAGTCAGATCCGTCGTGATATATATAGTCAATTATTATTTTCTACATCAACACAACTGCAGCAGACTTGATTTTACTTCTTCGGTTGTTTGTAATTGCTTTGTTTTTGTTTTTTTTCATAAGATCCTCGAATAAGAAGCATCTTAAGAAAGCTTGAATTATTTGTCTTCACATCTGGTGGTTATATTCAGTGTTAAAGCTGCTTTTAAGTTCGTGAAATATTGTGTTTAGAGACTTCAGATTTTGGGCATTGGACAGTAACAGCAAAGAATAAGTTTGAAAATCAGATGCTCAAATTCGAAAGCTCTAAAATAGTTTCATTGGGTAATAATATTCAAACTAACATCGCTACCATCATTGTGACATATTTACTCAGTGTCCTAGTGATACAAATAATTTCTATACTTTAAAGTAAGGTATTTTAAAAAGACAAACATCACTTTTAACTTTCTTTTAAATAATTTGTCTAAGAATTAGTTAGCCAGAAACATGATATCAAACAATAAGTTTATACAAGGTGTCGCTCTCCGAACACTCGTATCAGTGGTTCTTATAGCTGAACGAATACCAGACGTTTAAACTAAGTTAAAATACTCCAAGAAAGGATAATTTGAAAATAAACATAAAAGTAATTACTAATCAGTGATAACCAGTAATTTTAGTGGTTTCATATCAGCAAAACAGTTACAGTAGACTCGATTTGTCTTCAATCGGTTGTTTGTAACTGCTTTGCATTTTTTTCATAAGACCCTAGAATACGACGAAAGTCATCTCTTAGCATCCTAAGAAAGCTTGAATATCTGTCTTCATTTCCGGTGATTCGGGAGGTGCTATTTTCAGTGTGTAAGCCCCTAAGTTCGTGAAATATGTTGCTTTGTTAGTTGGATAGTAACAGCAAAGAAGTGGCTTTTCAGCAAAATGTTCTTATTAAGAAGCCCATAATGAGCTTTTGGTTCTCGGTATTTCTTATGGTAGGAGTTAATTGATCACAGTAAAAGACAAAGAATCTCGTAGCCATGACGTTGCCAATCTTTCAACCAGCGATAAGTATTATTATTAGCTGCGGGTTTGTTCCTCTTGGCAGAGCAGCTTAACACTGCAACGTTATAGCTGCTAAATCACTTAATCTTATCCAAATCTTTATATCTACAAGCAGTATGTCATCCGGGTGTCTTGTCTATCATTGAAAACAAAGTAGAAGAATTCGCGAAGTCCGTTATAGATACTCATCTCGCATTAGGAGCTATATTACCACAAAACTATTTAGATGTAAGATATGATCTGATAAACTACGTAGAGATGAATGATACAAGCTCCTTACCTATTGATAGAACTAACACTGGGGATGTTATCCTGGCTACACACACCATCCATTAATAGGCGGTCTCGGATCTCCCACGCAAACATAGTTGGATTTTGTTTCTTGTAGGTAGCTATCGTGTTAACCACTTTGGCTGTCGCCACTTTAGGCTTACTGCCGCCGATGACTCCGGGTTTTATGGAACCCGTTTCATAGTACCTGTGACATAAAAAAATATTATTCTATATTAAAGAAAAACCCTTCTTATGTTACTGACAAAAATAAAATAGAAGTAACTCGTATTATTGGGAAGCTTTAATTTTTAATGATAAGAAGCCTCAGAGACCCTCCGCTAAGTCTGCGGACTCAATGCTAGAAACTGTGTTTCGATAACCTTGGTGGGCACAGCACAGATAGCCAATTGTATAGCTTTGTGCTTAGCTACAAACAAACAGAGGCTCTCCATAGATGTATTTCTACAAGTTTAGAGTTGTAAAAGGGGAAAGTATGTTCGCTAAAATTATAACTTTAGCAGTAATGATGAGGCTTTATACTACTTAATTTTAATGAAGGATTAAGTATTTTGAAGACAGTGCTTAGAGGTTTCCCCATTTAGTATTTTTATTATAAGCCAATAACGCAAGAGTAACTAATATCATCTTTTTTTGCCTTTTGAAAAACATTTTATCTGTTTGCATCCATTGCAACTGAATATTTTACGTTCCAATATAAAATCTTTTAAATTATACAATTAGGTTTTTGAACAGATTATTTTACGAATATTAATTTTAAGCATTAAGAACAGTAATTTCAAGAAATGTTCTATGTATATACGTAGTGACACGTTTTGGAATATTTCGAAACAAGGCACTGATTAGTTAAAAAAAACAACAACCTGGCCATAGCACATACGAACAAAGCAAGCAAATAGGGTAGTTTTTTGAATAATGTTGAATTTTCTCAGTATATGAAAATGTAATTTGAATCTGAAGTCTCCTTTTCTTTTTCATAATACATTACGATAAACAACACAAAATAAATTTTCTTAATTAATATTAAAATTATGCTTTGTTTGTTTGTTTTGAATTTCGCGCAAACCTCTTCGAGGGTTATCTGTGCTAGCTGTCTCTAATTTAGAAGCGATAGACAGAAGGAAGGCAGCTAGTCAACACTGTACCCCGGTGGGACAGCGGTAAGTCTTCGGATTTACAATGCTAAAATCATGGGTTCGATTCCCCTCGGTGGACACGGCAGATAGCCCGATGTGGCTTTGCTATAAGAAAACACGCACACACTAATCAATACTAGCCAGCGCCAAGTCTTGGACAACGCTTTACCAACGAATAGTGGGGTGAACCGTCTCATTATTACGCCCCAAACGGCTAAAAGAGCGAGTATGTTTGAAGGTAGGATTCGAATCCACGATCTTCAGTTCGCGAGTCAAGGGCCCTAACCACAAGTCATGCCAAGCTTAGAAGCACGATTGCGTAATAGCTGAATGTGAAATAAACGTAAATGAATATATAAACTACAAGTCACATTTTCTGTAAGGTTGATTTTAATGGAAAAATTACTTAAATACTATATATATAATCAAAGAAATGATATATAACATGTTATTTAATTAGAATACTCACGTAAATAATATTTATTTTCAATACGTTATTTTTACAGATACGGTTCATAAGTAAGAAAATACATTCGAGGTAAAATGTTATTCTGGGAAGACAGTCTCTTCACTTCAAATTCTATCATTTCACACCTGAAAAGACATTTTACTTTTTTTAAGAAAATCGTCTCTGCTTACATGAGAGTATGACTCTTTACTTAAGCTGTCGATTATCATAACGTGTTTTTTTTTTATATCTCACAAACCATACAGACAAAGTCATGATTTTATGTTAAGAAAAGATACCTTCCTCTGTGAAGATTATTATTCAGCACCTTAAAACTAAAACATTGTTTCGCCAAGTCTATAATATTAGAATATTTTTACCTCTTACTGGCCTAATTAGAAATTTAATATATTCAATTAAACCTGTAAGGCTGTGATTTTATTTAGCAAGAGTTACCACAAAACGTTAGAGTATTTTATCACACATGGTTATTATGACTCCACTCCTACGAGTTTTTCTTTACGTCTAGATGGATGAATTGTATACAGTTTAACCATTAGAAAATTTTGTATGAGCATGCTAATCCTTTATTGTAATTTTCTATTGGAAGGGGTTCTAGTTCTGTAAAAACTGTAATTGTCATTACTTCATTTTAAACTGTGTATCCAAAAAATATTAGCCTCGATTTAAACTCGTGAAGCGTACCCACTTAAAAGGATTTTCGATAGAGTTTTACACTGTAGGTGATAAGCATTATGATATTACCTCTACAAATGGTGTCTGCGTATAGATATGATGTAGATCAAACTAATTTCATGTTTTTGGAAGAACACTTTCATGTCTTCATAGAAACTAATATTACTTTAAACATGCTAGACGTTATTGCTTTTAAGAACTAGAAACATTATCATGGTGATTTTAACTCTGAGATAAGTTTTTTAAATATTAAAAAGAGAAGTTCTTGATGATCAATATGATTTCATCCTTGGAAGGTATCTTTGAGCGTATGAAATATGACCATCATGTTTTCTACCGTTTAGAATTATGACAATCATGATTTTATTCCAATAAGGATGGTTTTTAGAATATTTGTTTGTTTGTTTTGAATTTCGCGCAAGTCTACACGAGGGCTATCTGCGCTAGCCGTTCCTAATTTAGCAGTGTAAGACTAGAGAGAAGACAGCTAGTCATCCCACCCACCGCCAACTTATGGGCTACTCTTTTACCAACGAATAGTGGGATTGACCGTCACATTATAACGCCCCACGGCTGAAAGGGCGAGCATGTTTGGTGGGACGGGGATTCGAACCCGTGACCCTCAGATTGCGAGTCGAGCGCCCTAACCACCTGGCAATACCGGGCCTTTTTAGAATATACATACAGCCACCGTTAGTTCGTGGCTGGAAGAAAAGAATGTTTTCCTAAAGATATTACAAATAAAAAGAGTCTGATGGTCACTGTAGTTTCATCCGTGGAGGATTTCACTATGTCTATGATTATGAGATGAATATCATGTCGTCCACCTTGGAAGATGTCATTCAGCCTAAATATATATCATTCATACTTTTATCCCTTAAAGGATACCTTTCTACTCACAGATATAACCATCATAATTTAATCCTAAATGATAGTTTAGGATGGTGATTACCATTACCTCATTCTTGGAGGATGACTTTCTGCTTATTTAAGAAATGATCATCGCACCTACCTTTTTGGAAGATGTCTCTTAGTCTATAAAGGTGACTTCCTTCTTGGAGTGTGTTCTTGCTTATAAAAATTATCATTATTCTGTCTTCCTTCAAAGATGTCTCTCTGCCTAAAAAGCTACCATAAAATTTTCATAATTCAAAATGATATCTGTCTGTCCACAAAACTACAGTCATGTCTTCGTAACCGAGAGGATATCTCCAGTGATGCAGTGGTAAAATGTTTTGTGACAAAGTGCTAGCTAAATGCTAATAGATATCCGGCCATATGAATGTATATGTGCACATGTAGGCTGCACCTGAGGCAATTAATTTATTATCAGCCACTTATCAATTATGTTCACATAACCAACTGGCATTTCTGAGTCATAAAAATACAACTTATGTATTACCTGTATCTTATATAACATTTCCATATCATAAAATATATAATTATGCTTTTTGTGTATATATATATATATATATATATTATTTTTTTTTGACGTTTCTCGTTGAGTCAACGTTAAGTTTAGGGATTTACAACGCTAAAACCTGGGGTTCGATTACACCATATTTTGCAATTCCTACAGGTTATTCAAAATTTTTTGGAGATCCAAACCGAAGGATATGTTGCATAAATTGTTGACTTTTCAACAAATTATAAATATATAAACTATCTGCTGAACTATTAAATCATTTCACGTTTTGTAAAGTGGTTAAAAGTATCTTTAGTACGCACCTTACCTAAAAATTGTTCTGATTCAATCGCCTAGGATTTAAATCTTCCTTCACGAAAAAGGGAGAAAGACATATTGCATATAATGTCTAATGTAGACAAAATACAATAAGTTATGAACAAAAGCAATGGCAGTTTAGGTATACATATATTATCGAATGTGGCCGCTGTTTCAACATTCATTTTCAATGTTTACTACTAACGTAATTAATGTGAATAACTAGGACGGTAAAGAAAAAATTAGTCCACCAAAAGTGTTTGGCTGTAACTGGGGTATTTTTATTCCTAAATGCAAGACCTCTTTTCACGTGTGGCCTGAAAACAAGGAAGTCTATCAGAAGAACGAGAATCGAAATACATCTTTATTCCTCGCACATTTGGCCGTCGTACTGATGATAAGGGAAAAGACGCCTTGGTTCTGGTGGGAAACCCAGACATTTCTATACTGTCCATGTCGGTGGGGGCTCAAAAAGTAACTGTATGCTTCCCCTTCAGACAACAACACTTTGTTCTGTTTTGGTCCTCTTTCTTTTTTCTCTCTTTCATTCGAAGTTTCCACACACTTTTCCTTTCCCTCTCGCTAATGTATGGACCAGGTGCTTTCTGCATAGCAAGCAGGGTATCGCCACATAGTCCCATGTGTTCTGGCAAACACACAGAAAAGAAACGAAAAAACAAATCCTTAGAAAGAACACACCATGACTATAATCCACTACCAAACATTCTGCTAACAACCGGCATATCGAAGAGACGTTTTGTTTGATTGTCTGAAGTTAAAAGCACCACATGCACATGACATGGTTGAGCTTTCTTTAAACTCGCTTAAAATAACTTACCACATAATTAGAATATATAATAAAAGAATCAAGAAATGATATCGAAGAAACAGGATCTACGTATCTGAGATATGAGTGGAAAAATCAATAATAGGAATATTAGTAGAAATATTCTCGCATTTTCAGATAACATATATAACGATTACGCAGATTTGGATTTTTTTGTAACATTTGTCAGTACAATAAGACCACAACTACATATATGTAAATACATATAATACAAAATAATGGTTAGCATCGAATTCCATCCCTACCCCCCAAAAAATCGAAACAAAAACGCGGTAAATAAAGTTATTGCTATGCGTACAAAATTCGTTAACTTTTCTAATTCACAAACTTAATTTGAATCAGTTTATACAGGTGTTTGTGGCTGGAATTCATATGTCTGTACAGATGTCTGTGTGATTTCTAGGCTTCTTATTACAGCACATCAATGACGTGCGGATATGAGACAGTAATACTTTTATTTGGGGGGAGGGGTAGATGCTATTCTTAATCTGAGAATATTTATTTGTATTTCTTTACTAAATATTATAAATTTTAGAATTACATAACATTTTATACTTATTTAGATTTCGAAATTTTTATGCTAATAAATACTTATCTTGTGAGACTTAACCTATTAACTAATGATAACTGAACATCAAACAATCATCCAGTTTATGTGAGCTTCAAGTACTCTTTATGAGTATGCAAGGTCAGGTTAATGAAAACTCTAGCTAAAAGTAATGTGCTTCCAAAGAGTCAGCAAAAACTTTTCTAGTAGTCAATGACTATGATTGCTGTTGATAATTCACAATTTCTCTTTTCTGATCTTTTAACGGATAGACCAGTTTCATGTTACTATCTATAAATAGACAAACCAGACTCGCAGTCAGCAAGCTTATGAACTTCTTGGAAAGTTTATTTAGCTAAAAATAATTTATTGATTATAAATTAATTTATAAATTATTTCTGAAAATAAGACATCGATAAATGGCGTCTAGTTATTATATTTTGTTAAAATATAAAGTTGTTCTTTTAAAAATTATATATTGTATATGAATAAATATTTTGTATTGTTTCTGTACCGTTTTTGTTTATATAATTTGGAATGGTCAACATGGAATGTTATTTATATACATCTATAATCCTATAATACATATCTTAGCTTGGAGCCTCTGAATAAATTAATCCGCCCCTGTGGGTATGCACTTTCTTGATTCTTAGGAACTTTCTCACTGTTTGTCTTTCTCCAAGTCAGATTTTATCATTTTTTTTTGAAACAGTTCTTACTACAGTAATTGAGTGTTAATATATCTGAATTATGTATACTTAGCCCAATCAGGATTATCTGAAAAAACAACAAAAAACAACAACAACAAATAACGAGAATTTTGGGCAAACAGTTTGTAATTATTCAGAATATGTGAGAAATGTACATGCACAAATTTGAAAACGAAAATATTCATAATTCTTACGGACTTGCAAAAAATAATAATAGAAAAAGATGTGTGTATTAAACGCATGAGTTGTTTTCTGCTTTTAAGGAAAAGTTGGTCGCCAACCACAAAAACCACAAACTACTTTAAAATCCAAAACGATTTTTCCTTGTAAAGTTTAATGATATAGTGTGATATGCGCACCATCAAAACAGAATCCTTACAGTAGTCCGAACAAACATTTATCAGCAATGAACATCACAATAAAAAGTATATCACTATCTTTCTTTAAATAACTTCTATTTTTGATTTATTTTTTAGCGGTATACTCACTGAGCTGAGAAGTTATTACGATCATGGCTTTACCAAATGGACGAACATTATTATTTTGATTGATTAATGGTTGGAAAACTACGATAACTCAGTTACAATCTCCTTCATCAAAAACATCCTGTGTCATTAATTACCATAACCTGTGAGAAGTGAGCAAGCAAACAGAGCTAGTTTAGTTGTGACTATTGGGTCTGCCAATGTTGGAGTGGTCAGTTCTACGTATCATCAATAGTTTTGAGTATACAATCGAAAAATATTTTATAATATTTTCGTCTTTAACTATATTAATAGTCTTTTTTGTTTGCCTTTATGAATATATTTGGAACTATGCGTACCAATTGTAAAACATTATGTGACGAATTGTCAGTAAACAAAATATTTCAGATAAAGTTAAATAATCTGCGTGACTTGGCATTTAAACCATTCATTAGTGCACACTCGTGTAATGTGTTAGAGATAAATCTAAATGAAGTTACTTATTTTAAGAAGATGATGAAAGTATTATTAGTATTTAAGTTACGTGAGTAACGGTTTAAGAGCAACTGTCTTTTCCATCTTCCAGATACTATTAATGCTGACATTACTAAAAATTAACAGTGACAAATTTCTTGGAGCTTAATCTACTAAAATATATGTCTGTTTACTGACAAGAGCACGTGACGTTGAAATATGACAGCGGTTTAAGAAGAGATTTGTGGGGATGGTAAAGGGAGGAGTTTCAGGCTCGTTATTACGTTTTCCCAGGCGGCGAAAGACAAAGAGTTCCATCGGATCGCAAGTGACTCAGGAAAGAAATCTGAGACAAATGAAGGCCAAACCCCGTAAGCCAAATGGATGGAGAAATTGAGGCCGGATGCAGTAAAATTTAACCAGGTTGCACTGTTTGTCTAAGTTGGAATGGTCAACATGGAAGTGTTATTTATATACAACTATAATCCTATGATACATATCTTAGCTTGGAGCCCCTGAAGAACTTAACCCGCCCCTGTAGGTATGCACTTTCTTGATTCTTAGAAACTTTCTCACTGTTTGTCTTTCTCAAAGTCAGATTTTATCATTTTTTTGGAAACAGTTCTTACTACAGTAATTGAGTATTAATATATCTGTAAATTAAGGCCGGATGCAGTAAAATTTAACCAGGTTGCACCCATCATACTCATGCTCAAGAGTCTGAACGAAACGATAAGTTGAAAATACTCTGCTAACCTTTCTAGAAAGAATTGACATTGTAAACAGAGCCAGACTAATACAATAAAGGGGATGGACTGATATGTTGTCTTAGATACAAGAGTTTCTAATTAGATAAAAGATAGTCATAAATGACAATGGGATCAATAGAGGCTGAACTTCTTGTCACTATAAATCAGCGATGCTATCACGCTTGCCCTCTATCATAAAAACATAATCTCAGCTTCATTCGCCGCGTGGTTGTCAGGTAGTATAAAATGTAAGAAAAAATTGTTACTAGGTGTAACAAGGGGGTAACCTTTGACCTTGGAGAGTGGAAAGCTCGCTTTGCTTAATGTGCAAGAAACAGTGTGGTTCGATCCTGGAGATGCAACTGTTGGAATAATACAGCTAATCTTGTTTTCTTACCCACAACGTGTTTAAACACAATAACATGTATTACATAATATATTTTAAGTAACCACCGTAAGACATTTACCTCAGATATTACAGTATAAGTCTAATCATATTTCTGGCGTTTAATAACATACTGTTAGCAAAAGATGCTGAATTTGCAATTTCCAAAATCCTTCATATGCCCAGCTGCACGCAGATTTCAGCAAATGTCAAAAGCCTAGTTAATATCGTTCACACCGTTTCAAAGTCACACTTTTTCTAATATTAAATTTTCTATCACTATTAAATCCGAAGTTCAAAGCTAAGAAGGGAAGGTGGTAACTGAGCGCTTATGTCAAGTGTGGTGCCGCTAGCTTGTGAATGGAGACATGAACACCGTTTCAAACATGGCTTCCACGGGATCCCGAGGAGGTCAGAAACACAAAATTCGATGCCAGATTCGGATTTAGCGACCCCGAAAACCTATTCTTAGATATCCACCATGTAACGGGTCATTTTAAGACCGTCTGCCAAGTCTGATTATGCTAGCTCCAGACCTGTGGGAGGAGTTAGCCAGACGTACATACATAGAAAGCTACAAGGTTAATTAATAAAATAATAAAAACACAATTTTTTTTCCTGTAAGTCTTTGGAGTGTTAATTTGGTTGTTGTTAAGCGTAGAGTTACACAATGAGCCGTCTCTGCTCTGCCCACAACGGATATTAAAATCCGATTTTAAGCGTTTTAGGTCCACAGTCTTACCCCTGAGCCACAGGAGACTTTTCAGGGAGAATGTCTCACTGCAAAATAAGGACATAAAATATACATCAACGCTTCAAAACTGGTCATCAACTTAATTATCTGCTGTAGAGAAATATGTTTATCTATTATTTATTATGTGTCGTTGAAATATTTGATGCCCTTTCTCAGTAAAGTAGTATGTGAAATTTACAATAAAAATGTCATTACGTATCTTAGAAATTTTAAAGTTAAGAGGAAATTCGTTTTATTCCAGAATATTTCAAGAACTGTACAAGCGTGCAAAGATTACTTGTGGTAATTAGAAATTAACGTTGGAATATTTTATAACAGTTTCTAAGAAAAATATTGGATTCTTTATAGTTTGAAAGTCAATTTCTTATACAGGGAAACCAAACATTACCGTAAGGAAATGGACCAGAAGTGTGAATCTGAGAATTCACGTCTCACTTCGCGTTACTACATAAACGTGTTGCACGTTTTGGAACTATAACAGTGGTCAATCAAATCTCACTGTTCAGTCAGACAAGGGCAGCTCAGAAGTTGATGTTGTGTGTTATTCATCAACTTCTTTGTCTTTAGTTTATCAGTTTAAAATAAGTGGCGTTTATGCGCAGATAGCCTTTTGGGTAGCTTTGCGCAAAATTCATCAAATAAACAATGATTGTCTTACTTAAGTGGTTGTAACTATAAAAGTATTTTCCTGAAAAGTTTTTGTAACGAATTTTTAGAGCTAAAAAGAGAACTTGAATAACCTATAATTTGTAGAGTAAAAAGGAAATGGTTAGAAAATAGCATAATCAATGGATCACGCTGCGTTGAAACAGATGTGACATGACAACTGTTGCATTTCATCATTTTAAGAATGTCAGCGGTTTTTAAAGATTATTCATGTAGATTCAGTAAAATAAGTAAAGAAAATGAACAAAGAAGACAAGAAAGTTATAAAACGTCAGTTTTCTTCACCCTCATTAAGCTGATTTTCTTGAAAACGTATCGCAAAATTCAAAACTCTTTCTGGTAATCGAATTTGTGCTCGTGTCTGAAATATTCTGTAAAAGTTTCTTGTGCGTGTGATAAACAGAATATAATTAGATATGGAGTAAATAGAACGTCATTAGTAAATATATTTTTAATGACAATAAAACACGGGTGCGTAACGCAAAATACGCTTATAAAGCGTAGTGGATTAACGAAACGAGAACTATTACAAATTAATATTGTTGTCTCTTACAATGGGTCTTATTAGTAGAACACATTGATGGAATCATCTGATGTATTTGAGTCCAGCGCTATCCGTCTCTAATTTTGAACTGACAGACTAGAGGGAAGGCAGCTATCCAAGAGCCCTCTTATCAGTGCCACACAACCATGAATAAGTAATCTCGAAACTTGTTGTTATTTTTCTCACAAGATAACAATTACGGTATTCATTATCGACAGCCATCTCAAAGACATTTAAAATATAAAATGTTTCATTTCTTAAGATTCATAAAATTATAAACATACAACATAAGATACAACAAGACGAAACGTAATCATAAGTAAAAAAACATTGTATGTAACTTCCTTATTACCTAGAAACATTTAAACATTTCCAAACACATTACTAGCGTAGGGTACAAATAAAAGTATGCAATGAATGTGCTACAGTCACTATTTCACAACATGTAACTAAAAAGATTCTGCTTAATACAAACCTCTGGAAACCCCCCCTCCTTTATGCTACATGAGAGATATTAACCTATATCATGGAATTTCTCTAGCAACTTCAACGGTATAAAATAACTAGAGAAAGTTTAATATGAATTATATTAAATAGTTATACAAAGTAGGGATTTGATAACATATATCTACAATAGCAACAGTCTTGGTAATGATAGTTATAATCATAATCATATATAGTAAGATACGATTGCTTAAGCAATTTATAGCCTTAAAAAATATGTTTTAGTAATCAAAACTGTCTTACGGCTAATGATAAATTGACGGCCTTTATTTGACACATAAATTACTGGTTTCATAACAGCTTATCTTGTTATTTTTCCTAAACAACTGCGCTTACCTGCCCAGAATTTTGGACACACACCCGTGAGATACTCTGAGTTGTCTGCTGATGTCACAGGGCCGCACTCCCTGGTGAGCTAGTTCAACAATCCTTTGACGGACAATATCTGGTAAAGGGCGGCCGTTAACGAAAACTCCCCCGAGTTGGTTGATACCCCCATGGCCTGGAAGATATATCAATACACCTCCACTCATTATAATATTACCGTATCGAACGTTTCATTTTATTTTGAAAGTAATTTTAAATCAAAATATTATCCAATAGGAAACTGCTGTTTAACGTAAAACGTGATAATGTCCAATAAAAAATAATTGTTTAAAGTAACACTTTTTGATAGTATCCGATAGAAAAATGTTATTTAATGTAAAACTTTTTTTATTATTGCAAAGTTGAATAGAGTGTTTTTTATTGTATTTAATTTTTTTATCTACGTTAGCATGCACAGTTCTTTCTTTCTTCTACATACGTACACATCAATTGTGAACCTAACTTGATTAACAAAGAATGTATTTTACCTCGTGAAACTAATACCCAGTGCAGAACAAAATCATATTTAAAAAGACTGAAGTCTTTAACGTTTCGTATTTGTTTTACATTCTTGGAGTGTGCTGTTTTGGTTTAGAAAATACATGTATAAAGACTCTAAAACGTTTACGGCATTAAAGGTTGTTGCACCTATACACACACACACACATAAATACACATGGTATGCGGATATGTCGCAATTATTTTAGGATGAGTAAATCATATTAACATATCACATACTTATCAAAGAACATGGAATATGTTTGCTGATGAGATTACTATTAGTTCTACTAAAGTTGAATCAGTAAAACCCTTCCCTTAACAGTTAAGTACGAGGGAAAGTTTTCTTTAATCTTCTATCAATTAGATCCACTTTTTACTCATATGTAAAACAACCTAATATCGTCAGTCCTGTGCTTCGGTATTACAATATTTTCATACAGATTATTAATAATCGAATCTGATGCATACTTATTTAAGTTTCATACAAATAATAATGAATCTGAAATACCCATCCTCGCATGCAATTGTTAAGACAATTTCCAGATGTTTCAATATTGGTTTAGAAACATAAATATACTTTGGAGCTGTATGATATACGCTGCAAAGATGTATCTATACGCCTGTTTATCTTCTGGGTGTAGCTTAGTGTTAGCGTGCTCAGATTAAGAATCTGATGATTTTTGGTTTACTTTCCTTTGTCGCAAAAACGCGCTCCGCATTTTGAGACCGAGGATTTAATGCAGAGTAAGAGTGAAATCCAATAATTCGGTCAGATAAAAGTAGGAGATGATTTGGCGGTGGCTATTGTTGATTAACTTCCTTTCATCTAGGTACAGTTATGTACAGATGGCCCTTGTGTAGCTCTTTTTGAAATTTCTGAAATAAACGAGCCTGTTTATTTGTCTAGATGTATGTATATGTCTGATACACATACTTACAGATTTGTATTGTTATTTAAACTTTTTCTTAAATATTCTTTAAACCTGAAACTTCTGCGATGGGAAAAGTAAATTAGGTTTTAAGGAAAGAGTAACATTATTCCAACTTTTGTTTGCATTTGAATTTACATCAAAGGAGTATTATTTCAAAATTGTCAAAAAGAGAGAGGGAAAGGAACTCCTGCGATTCACATTATCCTTGAAGTGCAATGAAATAAACTAACCCAAAATATAAGCACTATGCGAAGATTGATTGCTTTTGAAGAAATGTTCACTGTTTAAGTTTATGATAGACACAGTAGAGACCAGCATGGCCCAAATGTTTTGTGTTTTGGACTCGTAGTCGGAAGGTAGCGAGAGCGAGGCTTGCTCGCGATATGTTTACCCCAATAGCGAATCCGAGAATTCATGGTTCGAATCCTATTGCCACAAAAACGCGCTCCATACTTTTAAGTTGTATGGATTATATAAAAATAGCACAACAGCTGGCAGTGGGTTTTCTTATATAGCTGCCTTCCGTCTAGTTTAAAACTAGGGACTCCTTTGTGCAGATACTCCTTGTATAAAAAGGAACTATGTTTTCTATCTCACATATTTGGAAACAGCAGTAAAAATTAAGGTGAGATCAATATCTGGACTCCAACAACTGTGAAAAAAAAGCCAATTAAAAACGTGTAGAAAACTGTCATGTGCTTATATACGTATGACCGAATTGTACTGTTGGACTTTAGAATGTCGTTTTAACCTAGAATCAGTTTACATGAGCACTAGCATGTTATACTGTGTAATGTATATAGTGATTCCTTTTATAGTAATCTAGGAAGTTGAATTGATACCACTACAACTGAGGATACCATTTCAATATTGAGTGTAATACCACTGCACTTTTCAGCTATAACCTGAGCAGGCCATCGCGATTTATAATAAAATCTGTCAGATATTAAACCTTTTTACTACATGTTAGTGCATCTTGTTAACTGATTGCTATAAATGCATCCACTTTGGGTATTTTTAATCCCGAAACAAGAGACACAATTTTATTAGCTCATTCGCAATTTTAACAAACTTCTTGATACTCTATTGATAGGCCTTGTATAAATATGCACACTGTAGAAAAATACCGCAATACGTGGAAAATATTAAAAGAAATAATGGAAAAGTTTAAACATACGTATATGATAATAACCTATTTTATTTGCTACGTTTCCTGCGTATGCCCTTCGTCAGGCCTAGCTACTAAACCTACCTTAGTATCTAAGCCTGACGAAGTGACATACGTCTGAAAAGAATAAAATAAAACAAGTTTTTGTTATGACCTGATGATGACAAAACCTTGTCGAAACGTTGTACATTTGCTGTTATGATAACTTATATTAAAGTTTTTCTTCATTACCCATTCAAGCCGTCTCCAACCATTATTAGATTTAAGGTTTATTATATAATGCTTGCTTAGTACTGCTAATAATAGCACCATTAAAAGTACAAAAACGAAATTCATTGAGATAAGTTATTTTAAATTAAACAAAAAACTCTCGATTTTATTATACGTTGTGCTTTCAAACAGTGTTTTATTTTGGAATTTGAAGATTGATATAGAGGTGACGCTACTATATTATGAATTTCTATATAAACCATAGCGACAACTTTTAGTTATAAATGATAAATACGTTCACATTTTTCTAGGGGTGTTTGAAGTAAATAAAGGCCTGGCATGGCCAGGTGGTTAGGGCGGTCGATTCGCAATCTGCGGGTCGCGGGTTCGAATTCCCTTCCAACTAAATATGCTCGCCCTTTCAGCCGTGGGGGCGTTATAATGTGACGATCAATCCCACTATTCGTTGGTAAAAGAGTAACCCAAGCGTTGGCGGTGGGTGGTGATGACTAGCTGCCTTCCGTCTAGTCTTTCACTGTTGAATCATGGAAGGTTAGCGCAGATGGCCTTGGTGTAGCTTTGTGCGGAATTCAAACCAAACCAAACCAAATGAAGTAAATTAAACGCACTATATATATACATTGTTTCAAGTCTCTTGGTATCTCTTAGGAACTACTTCCTGTCACGTCGATTTTGCCTGATCAGTTTAAGTAAACTGGTTCATTAGTGCACAGACAGGTGCATTCACAAACATGTTATGAAAACCGATTTAATTCTGCATGGTGTGCAGAAATGCTGCTGTGGATTTACTTAGAAGAGTAGCTTGTCTTGTATTTGTTCGGTATTTTAAACCTGAACGACATCTTATGCGACACATGAGTTACAAACGACCAGATTAGAGACCCTTTAAGGTTCAGGTATAATCATCCCTAATCTGAACCTTTTGATCAGAAGAACAGCAGGTCAACAGCACGGACTGCTTAGTAGTTACTCTTAACCGAAGGGCGGGATTGATTGTCATAGTTACACCGCCCCCTCAGCTGAAAGTACAGGGATGATAAATGGTATATCACGGTTTGGACCTCACGATCCTTAGTCCAGTATACTAATGATTAATTTACTTTCGACCCACTAAATGACTGACTTGACATATTATTATTATGTAAACATGTCCTGCCGTGCAGTTTAGAAATTTCATCTATTATAATTGGTGTCAAAGTTCTTCTGTTATCAACTAGGTTCTACTTTATTTTACTGTGTTCTTTATGAGGTTTAAACTACCTAATAAAGATTATAAACCTGTAAAAATCACAAATAATAAACTGATGTACTTTGTATTATCTGAACCATGCTAACACAATAATGTACGAACTTGCTATATTCTGTTTCCAATGATATTCACTATATTATGGATGTCTGCCTGTGGTGGAATGCTGTTTATATAGTTTTACAACATCATAGATGTACATCTTATCTTCTGTTGTCGATGTTATTTACAAAACTATAGTTGTCTTTGAAATTGGCGTTCCCATAGCTTCCCTGCATTGTTTTATTACTTTGCTGTGTGAATATCCTTTCTTGGATAGGGCTCCGATACAAATATTCCTCCAGCCATAGGCCTATCCACTGCACTGCAACATTGGTCATTCAAGAATTCGCCATGTATAGTTGCTAATCATGACACCAGGGCTTGTACTTGCGACGATAGGAGGCTGAATTATAGCATATGCAAATACTTCTCATTAAGCACGATTATTTATTGTACTTATATACAGTTAGAAAATGTATAGGTGTTTTGTGATATATATATCTATAATACGCACGTGTGTATCCAGTTCTACCTGTTCACCTACGTATCTGTTCACGAACGTTACGCCAGTCATTATATAGTAACTTTACAGTAACTTTAATTTGTGTTTAAGTTTATCTCATTCATACAACGAGATGATAAAGATGATCTAATTCACATTCTACTATGAATTAATAGTACAAATAAGTTGTTACTACCAGTATTGATGTTAATCCTCTGAATTTATCATTCGAAATCTATATCCTCTAATGTATTTTAATAAAAGATGAATAATGCATGCAAATTATTATATTTCAAAAATTTCTAACAAGTTATTTTGGATTTCATGTGAAATAATTCTGATATTGGATTTCCATATAATACCAGCGTATCAGAATACGTTATAGCAGCAAGTCCATACCTTTTTATTCTATTCTCTTAATAATTATTGAATGATTTGAAGCATAGGGACACTGCTGCACTTTTCTTACGGTCAACTTAATATTCTCTATAATATAGGCTTACTTTGCTTAATAAGCCAAATGTACGCATCAAGTTTGAATTTTCTTTTATTGACAAAATATAGAATTACTCGAAACATAATTTGTTATAACGATCATACTTTTACATTAACATTTTCATACTGCATAATACATAAATTTATATATATTGCCATCTTGCTTTTTTTTGCTGCTTTTTTTTTCATGAAGCCGTTAGATTTAGCAATTAACTATACGTTAACTAGAGAAATATACCCTATGCTCGTGCTCATAAGAACAATACTATCCATTCATTTTAACGCAATTGGCTATATCATTGTTAAAGTGAAAGATCGAGCATGTGGCACGTGCTTTCATTTATTTGGGTTTGTATACATTATGCAAGAGCATAGAATAAGGTCGCGTACAGGCCAGGGGTTCCCCGTAGCAAATACACAAAATGCAAAATACTGTTAAGTACTCAGTAACTATAGATTCATTGGGTGGGGGCCTCACTCAGGATACAGAATGTTCAGGAGAGCCTTGTTCTGAGAACGTTTGGGAATCCCTGCCTTTGACAACAGCGGAAATTAAGCTTGTGTTCAGTTATTTCTCGTGCATGTAATATTTTTAGCTATAAAAAGAAGTCCGACTGTTTTATAGCTTCTGAGAGCAGGGAGAAAATAAGAAGAATGAAATACCGTTGTCTACATGGTATAAAAGAGTTTGTTTGAGATTGTGAATGTTAATTCAAGCGTTTAGCCAAGGGAAGAGCTGAAACGCTGCTGCTGTTGAGGTAAATCACATAAGGCGAAACTTCGCTACTGCGTACCTGTATTAAATGTTGCGATTATTTTAGTTCATATAATAGCAAACACGAAACATTAATTATTAACAGTTGCCGTGGTTGATAATAGATATAAACTAAAAACGCTTAAAAGGGACAAACCCATAACTTCACGTCATTTATCAGCGTTCTTCATTTGCAGACTTTTTGTTACAGAATTAGGTACGTCATTTTGAAATGTGAGTTCATCTGTGTGAAAGGCCTATATCTGAACTACAGTTTAGTTGAAATACGCTGTGCAGAATTTGGCAAACAAAATGATCTCAGTAGAAGTGATGTAATGCTATATGTATGGTTCTGATGTATGTAGAGTAATGTTGTATATATATAATAGTGATGTATTTATACTAATGCTATGTGTATAGTAATACTGTATGTATAATAGTGATGTATTTATACTAATGCTATGTGTATAGTAATACTGTATGTATAATAGTGATGCATTTATACTAATGCTATGTGTATAGTAATACTGTATGTATAATAATGGTGTATGTATAACAATCATAGAGGAATATCGTATGTATATTAATGATGTATGTATAATAATCATATATGTAGAGGAATATCGTATGTATATTAACGATGTATGTATAATAATCATATATGTAGAGAAATATCGTATGTATGTTAATAATGTATGTATAATAATCATATATGTAGAGAAATATCGTATGTATGTTAATAATGTATGTATAATAATCATATATGTAGAGAAATATCGTATGTATGTTAATAATGTATGCATAGTAATGTTATATACCTTGTAATAATGTATGTATAGTGATGACCTGAGTATCTATCAGATATGGGATAAAATAGCTTGATTTTTTTGTACTCAGCGATACTGAAAACCTGTGTTCTCTTTTTATTATGGTGCGGATCAAAAGGGCTGAGTCCCGAGTCTCATGTTTTGTCGCTCAAAACTTTCCACACTTCCAGGTGTGTGTGTGGTGGGGGGTGGGGGGGGGTATAACCGCGACACTCAATTCCGTTATTCTGTTTTGAGTATTCACGTATGTAGCGGGTGTTGTTGACTGGTTGATCTTTATTAGGTCAACAGTTCTAAATTAGAGGTGATTATGCAACATCAGGGATCCCTGGCTCGGTTGTTTAGTCTAAGTGCTGCATTTCATATTGAAAATACTGAATTCTATTTTTTTATTTTTCAGCTATTTGCAACTTTTTTTTTACGATTTCTACAACCAATAAAAGTTGCTAAAGTGGTCTATTTAAAAGCTCTACATGCGAATACTGCAAACCTGTGTAAAGTTAATGCGATAGAAAGTTTTGGCAAGAGTTCTAAGCGTCCCGTTTCGAATTTATCGTAAACTTTCGTTTTACGATCTTAGTGAAGTGAATAGGGTCTTGTTAAATGTGTTTTAAGAGGGCGTAAATCTGTTTTGGCATGGATACGATCATTGGTCCCACCTTTCCGAGCATGTGCAGCATAACTCTTGAAACTAGATACGAGGATAAACATCAGGAAAGAATTTGGCTGGCCTGACGCATATAGTTTATATATATCCGGTTGTTCCATATACATACTAGATTTATGCAGATTGAGGTTTTGCGCGAACACATACTTCTACGCACATAAATTATTTTCTTGAGTTATATGTTTGTGCTTTAGACTTATGTATACAAGTTACAAATATATCTACTATTATTTTATAGATGACTTAGGCATAGTATTTACAATGAAAAAGAAAGGTGAAACGGGCAGAAACTGCCTATTTCAGAGTGACACTTGGAAATAATATATTTCGAAACGTCATCCTTCTTATCTGAGCTACTTTTGCAGATTGGTTCTATAAGATTTTCTCTATACAAATACCACACCAAAAAAGTCAGTTGCTGCCCGTTTCACCTTTGTTTATATTCCAAATACATTAAATTAGACCGGAATCTATACCGAAAAATACCTTAGCAAGAAGAACATTCTTCAGACATTTTACAGAGAAATACAGTGCCGACACTAGTAAGCAGAGTATATGTAAAGTAGAACAAACTCATTAGCACATCGACTATTTTCAAATCACAACAAAACACATTTCTATCCATGATAGTATTGTTTGTTTGCCTATACTATGAAATAAAGTACAGAATTCATCTTAAGATATCTAATTTACATTATATATCTTATAAAACAAACTACAGGGTGGACCGAAAAACATTCAAATGGGCTATTTTCATAACTCTAGCGCAGAGATTCTCAAACGTTTTAGGCCCGGCATGACCAGGTGGTTAGGGCGCGTTATAGTCTGAGGGTCACGGGTTCAAACCCCCCTCTCACCAAACATGCTCGCTCTTTCCTGCCGTGGGGGGCTTTATAATGTGACGGTCAATCCCACTATTTGTTGGTCAAAGAGTAGCCCAAGAGTTGGCGGTGGGTGGTGATGACTAGCTGCCTTCCCTCTAGTCTTACACTGCTAAATTAGGGACGGCTAGCGCAGATAGCCCTCGTGTAGCGTTGCACGAAATTCAAAAACAAAGAAACAACCAAACGTTTCGATTCGCGTACCACCTCAAGATTTTATTTATTATTTTCTCGGCTTCCACGATGGTAAACATATATATACTATACTACCGCTTCCTTTCCTATCCACGTTCCAGGGATTAGATCACCTTCTCTAGTGACTATTATCATTATTATGTGATACCAAAATTCTTAATGACATTTGCAAATCACATGCCCAACACAGAAATATATAAAGTGCGTGTAACATTTTCTCAGCAGTCTTTTATGACTTTTTTTTTTATAATTCCATGGATCAAATTGTACTTCTTAACATGGTAATGGAGAATGGACAATATTGATATGGTAATTTCTTTTGGCCAATCATGTGTTAGAAAGTTTTACATAATATAAGCACAGTGTCAATAATAGAACAGAATACTTATGTTCGAATCAGTTTCTCTGGTGAAGAAGTTAACACACGTACATAATGGCGTTTACCGTTTCTGTTCGTGCAGTTAGATGGGAGATATACGGAAATCTATCAGAGAACAAAGTAGTAGAAACGTTAGTAAGTATTCGTATACATAGAGAGCAGCGTAAATACATATATATACATATATTTGAAGGACATAACTATCAGATGCGGACTTTATTACTTCTACTTAATTTAACAAAACTAATGCATAAGTCTATAGTTCAATGTGATGTATCAATAATCGTGTGGAAAATTTCGAAATATTTATTTTTAGTTTAAATCCCTCAGTTCAACGATGTTGTGAACAATAACCCGCGTGAAAATATAAAACCAAAAACTGTCTTACACGTTGAAATTTTCTAAAGTGAAGGAATATAAAGTCTGCCGGTGGGTCAGCGTAAGTTTACAGACTTACAACGCTAAAATACCCGGTTTGATTCACCGCGGTAGACACAGCAGATAGCTTAATGTAGCTTTGCTCTAAAATAAACAAACAAGGAATGAAAAAAATGAGGATTTTCAAGTACGAACCTAATTTAGCCAGGAAACGGTGTCGGACATCCAGTAGATAGTTGTAGTAGGCCAAAGGGATTCGCTCCATCTCTACATGTTAGCTATACTGAACGGATTAGAAGATGAATGAGGCAGGAAAGAAGAGGAACAAAATGATGTTCAGGTATTATTGAAAAATTTTGTTTTCGGCTGGGGTTATTACATACGCTGGATTCTAGGTATTTTGCGCCGCTGAATACCTGGGAATATGATCGGTCTGAGAGGGTAGAGCCGTAACTATCGGTGAACCGTCACCGGTCAACGAGGTGTTGAAGTTTCTGCTCACGCAACTTGCTACGCTATTGCTTTAATACGTATCTGGAGGTAGGAGGCTCGGCGTCTGCAAGTCGTTGATTATTTATGAACGAGAGCCCGCTCGTCACAATCGAGTTAACTTGTGAAAAGTGCACTTGCAGCAACAGTCCAGAACGAACACAAACAAAGCGAAGCTCTAAGAAAATCTCCAGGGCTCTCGCTAACCAGTATATCACACAAACCGCCGCTGAGAAGGAAATGTACTTGCAATGAACCTGACGTCTCGCAAGAAATGGCATTTCCTCTCCATGCGCATTTTTGAATTCGCAAGACAATATTGTTATTTTTTTCTTGTTATCAAATGCAAGATTATGATAACTGTAGTCGCAGTAACAACGGTAAAGCCCCACGGGATTTTGAAACGTGAAAGCTACGACGACCCTCGGGACTACCTAACAAGAACAAGTACTTACTCTTACATGAATGATATTCCATCATACTGGCGTTGTAGCGATAGGCTGTCGTCAGGTCCATGGCCAGGGTTTCGTGGCGGGGCAGGCCGAGCCTTGCCACCCCGGTCACGGAAACTGTTGGTGGAAGGATGATGAGGCCGTCCAGAGGGTTGCCGTGAGTCGTACCTAAAAGATCCTTACTAGCACGGCAGAAAGTGAACTGCTTACTTGAAAAACGTTAAAGCATTATATTGCAAGTACTGACTGGTGGGGTTAGAAAGAGAGTCGTTCAGTTGTTGAACATATGAAAAGCCCCACCGTTATTATTGTCACATAAACAAGCAGTCATAATTGAACCTAGCTTATAAAATCGAACCAATCCGAGCAAGCGCTGCGGCACATAGTTTGGAAAAGTCAATTGTGAAGTTACTTAGTTGTACGAGAAACGCTGGCGTTGCTGATTGCAAGTTGAAGATCATGTGACTTGTGACGCCAGGCTAAATGGATAACGTTTGTATTTACGAAAGAGCTTGAAGAAGCACTCGTCTCCTGATTCATTGGTTCAACATGATAGACTAAAGATTCTTTTCCCGCCTTCTCCATCCAGCAACTGAACACTGTATCAAAATTAAAATAAAAACACTGAAAAACTACAATTCTAATTTCTACTTACAAGTTTCTAATGACAAATGATCAATGAAGAGTGACTTAAGTAGGATTTTTTTTTAATATTAGAGCCATTTTTTATTTTATTTTCTTTTTTTCTCCATAACAGCAATACTTCAAGGAGGGATGAAAATCAAAACCACTGAACGTTATAGTTCCAAGCAATATGACTGAAAAAAAAAAATCGTTTGTAATCACGCAAACGATTTTATGGATTCGACAGTAGATTGAAATCACTGATGAAAATTAATGAACAAGCTAAAACAAATATTAGTCTAAGCACACTGGGAACTTTTCATCCTATTCAAATAACTTTAGTATATTTAGTCTATTCGTTTAACTTTTCGTGATTTTTTGTCTTTAGATGGCAAGAATATTTAATAAAGTTTTATCCTTTCATACGATTATTAAGCCTTTTAAAACCATAATTTTCGCTCAAAAAAAGAAATATAGATCCTTAGTGCTAATTGTTTGTTTGAGAATTGTGCGCAAAGCTATAAACATTGCCAATATCTGTCTCTCATTTTGAGCTAACAGGCTAGAGGGAAGGTGGTTAGTCAATAACACCCACACCAACTCTTGTAAGATCGAATAGTGGGATTTGACGCTTACTCTTATTACCCATCCATGGCTCTACAATGTGAAGAGCATTATTCGTGGCAATTAGTTGAGAAACCATGAATCTTCGGACTTATATTCCAAGTACACTAATCAGTTGGCCACGCCTGGCTCCTCAGCATAAGTTACAAAGGAAAGAACCATTTATAACAAAGTTCATGCAAGCAGAGTTTGTTAGAAATTACATTACCGTTAGTGCAGATATATAATGATTTCACAGCTTTCTTGAAATGGATGTTATTATTTCAAATGACTTCCCAAAAGCAAAAAAAAAAAGTGATAGGTGTAAGATTGAAAAATTGAGTTCATAATTTTTTGGTCACCTTTTTTGTCATAAACGATGAAATATGCCTGAGAATAAGTGTTGAATTACATACGTTATCATTTGCACGTATAGAGCTAATTTGAATGTATATGAAGATCAGGGCTCAGTTGCACGAAAAGCTCCTCAGATCTTTCTTAAGTACTTCCATAAATCAGTATTTAATATGAAAAACTATCCTAGAAATGTATTGGTTAAAACACAAGATACTGGAACATATAGGGATCTGCCAAATCAAATCGGATGTTAAATAGAATATTTACAAAACGTCCTAATGTTTATTAATCATATTTTTAGTTGATAAATGTAACGTAAACCTTTTCTTTTCAACAATATTTTTGTCAGTTAATTTAAAGGTAATAATAATAATCTAAAACACTATAAACATAGAATATTTTTCCAACCGTGAGATTTTTCAGTGTTGTTATACAACGGTCACTTTTTTCCTCGTTTTTCTTCCCAGTTACAAAAACTTTAAGATGGAACTTAAGAAGGTTCTTATGATATAAATATTTCCTAAGTTATGTATTAGGAACGATTTTCATAATACCAGCCCCAGGACTGCTAAGTTGAAATATAACATATCAATTTATTTGTATTTCTGTTTATCTATCTATTTAGGATTCAAAATTGCTAAATGATACCATTATATTATAACTGATGCTTATTTATATAAATTATTAGGCCTTTTACAAGAAAATTTTATGTTCAGCGTATCAATTATCACTATTTTCTTCAAAAATTTACAGTAATGTGGAACGTAAACCTTTAATTTTTGTTAATTTGTATTTTATTAGCTTCAAACAGAGATCATTCTGCCATAGATAATGTTGTACGTTTTGTTTTCATTCTATATCTTTGTATCATTATTTGTCCAAAGGGAAGTTTGATGTAACGTGATGAACGTTACTTTATTTCTAGAACCTTCTTGTAATTTTAGTAAATGATCAGTGCGGCATAAATTGCAAATTGGGCTGGAATAGTTGTTAACTGTTGAATGATTATTGAGTCTACTAGCACGTTACATTGAGTCTGAAGTAGTGAGATATTATTTGATTGAGTCTATTAGCCATTTAGTTAGTTCAGAACTGTTATTATTTAATTTGTGTTTCGATTAAGCAATAATACAGATGCTGTACGTTTTGTAGAGCGAGAAAATTAGTAAGTAAGTAAAATTTTTGTATTAGCGTCGAATGCGAGCTTAGGCCAGTCATTGAACATTAGTTAAACTAACATGTAGAGCTTATTGAAATAAAATGCCATCTTTAATATTAAGTTGGCTGGAGTTTGCATTTTTATTTTTACCGAATAATAAAACAAAACCACCCAACAACAGAAATGGTTACAAGAATACCCTACCATAAAAGCTAGTTTACATTTTATATTCAGACCAAAATAGTATTTCTAGTTTGTATAATACAAGTAGAATTGGTGTGATCGGGAAATTTTCTTAGTCATTTTCTATAGCATTTATTTTTTGTTCTGGGACATTTATACCATCTTCGACCATAAGTTTGTGAGAGCAGAGCGAAGTGAGTAATTCTGTTTCATCGATTGACAGCTTCATCACTATTCTGACTCACCAAGTGTTAAAGGAAGCAATCAACGGTGCCAACACAAAAGTTGACAATAAGAAAACCAGACTCAATTCTTTAAGAACTGCTTTTTTCTCTTAAAAGAATTCATACTTTCTCACCCGTAACAGCATCCACACCCAGATGTGTTATCATGGGACTTACATGCACGTTCGGCTCACAGTCTTGGACACGCTTGCCCTCCCGCTCACAGCTGGAAGCATTACACAGCCCAAAAGCCTGTGGCTCCATAGTCAACATTCCCTACCTTTAGTCAATGAAGGAAAGTTTTGAAAATTTACTACTAGTCTTTTTAGAACATGTCTCTTTTTTTCGACCATGTTTTTGGTACACCTATTCCAGGTTTATATATGTATTGATGTTGTTTTTTTTTACAATACTCAGTAAACGTGGACAACTCTTAGAGTGCTTATATGTTTGTGTTATTTTTATGAGCTAAGTTTATTATTTGACGTATTAATAGTATTGTTATTGTTGCGATGATAGATAATTAATAAAACAGATACTTTACATCGAAAGTGTTTCAGTTGACCGTTTCAGAGTCTATGATAAACATAAACTGAAACATCGATCACTTGAAACCGTTTGGTTTCATCGTATAACGTGTCACATATTTATAGTGGACAATTATTGAATTCATAACTTCCGTACACATAACTTTAAAACAAAAATTCCAGGATAAATTTAGCTTCATAATGCATAAATTACAAAAGGTTTCAGTCTCAAAAACAAAATTTTGGGACTTGTTAAAAAAAACTTTTTTCAATGCAATATTGCAGACCTTATCTATGTTACAACCAGTCATTTTAATCTGTAGTCCATTTATTTCTCTAGCTATCTGTTTTCTTATGTTTTCTTTCTAAGAATTGGTGGTTTATAGAACCACATTAGTATTCTGAGCTGGTCGACAGTTCGGGTGGAATGGTCGAATTTTGTGTGTGTGTGTGACTAAAATAAGCAGTTAGTGACGAATACTGTTAAATAACTCATAACTTTTAAGTAGCATGTCGATTGAAATCATTTATTGAATGACAGCGAGTGCATGCTAGCAATTATGTGAGTTTCAGAACAAAGTTGAAATTCGTGTATCCAAAGAGATTTAAAGAGAAAATAATGATTGTTGTAGAATCTTTTACATGTAATCTTGTGTTTATTTTGTGAAATATATCATGGAAGTCAACATGCTGATGAGTTTGATTTCATTTCTGAGGGTTTCTTTCCCACTAGCTTTACGAAATAAAAATTGGATTAAGTTGTTAGAGTAAATATTCTAAATTCAGTAAAATGACTGTTTCTTTTTTCACCTTTATATAAATCAAATACTTGAAAAGAGTAATACGAATTTATGGACCTAGCTTGACGAATAACTGTTCAGATAAAATAGCTTTTCCAAATTTTACTTTAGTCGTACGTACTCGTTTTCGAGGGGGAATAATGTATAGGTTTTTGTAGATTTAGAATAAATGCCACGAAGTAGGAAACTGCATTAGGGCTGTATTAATTTAGGATGTTTATGTTGCTGATTTAGCATAAAACATCATAATGGGCTACCTGCGTTTTGTCCACAAAGGGGAACATAATCATATTTCAAACTGTATAACTTCAGTTAATTCTGTACATTCCGTGTACTTTCTAGCCTCTGGAGGCACAAGAAATTTTACGTGGATATCGTAAGCTCTTCATGTTTCAAACAGCTCGGTAACAAAGGGTTTGACAGCGCAAGACTTTGACTTTTGTAATACCGATGCCATAGTATAGAATTGTTCTGCAGAAGCAATAGAAGAGACGTGAAACAGCTAAAGGGACTGTCTAACAATTTGTGAACTTTGAAATTAGTAAGGACTCACCTGAGATCGCTATACTTGGTAAAACGATTGCTACTACAAATAGAGTAGGTAATGTCTCAAAACTAAACATTTCTTAAGTCCGAATTAAATTTAATTGTTGGCCTAAAACGTTTGTTATATTGACCCCTCTTCCTGGTCCTAAGCTCTTTAGCATTGCTTTCTATGAAATACCTCTAAACTATTAAACGACAAGAGTTTGGCTATAAATCAAAACCAACCGCTTGTAACTTCAGACGGCCCCTGTTAAGGTAGGATAAGGGTATGTTAAGGGATTAACAACCACTTCTCATTAAAGCAGCGAGAGGAAGAGCGGTGAAAGCTTGTTGTCCTATTGTTGCCTTTACCCATGTCACACTTTGACAGCTCTGTGTTCGCCAAATGCGGCCTGACCACCCTATTGGGTAGTACTTCATTTACCCCATCCAACGTGTTGCTATTCAAAGCAAGTAGCTCACTCACAACAATCGACCATGCTGCCTACTCTCAGGAGAAAAGACCAACGTTTTAAGGGAAGCTTGTTTTGTATAACTTACAGTGACCATTTGATTGGTTTAAAACACTCTGAACTAGTAAATAATTGCAGAGACATTAAATGGAAGGAATTTATTCTCTGATATGTGTGTGGTTCCTCATTTTTCTTTCTGTATGTAGGATAAACCACTGATGACAAACAATGTGATGTGACTTGCAGTAATTCGGACCAAGTTCTGCAGTGCTCAATTAAATGCAATGTTTTGTTTCTAAATGCCAAGTTAATCCAACAAGCAGAATACCACGTTCGCATGACTAACACATGACCATAAGTGAACAAGGAAATACTGAGAGACATAAAATGAAATAGAAATAAACTCCAATAAGTTTGAAAAACTATCTAATAATAAAAAAGAAAAGTCGTTCAATATGAAAATGTATAAAATACGAAACTATTTAAACATTAAATGAATAGCAAGATGTGAGGTTAAGACATATATATGCACAATATCATATAAATATATTTTAACCTTCCTCATGTATAGGATTGAAAATACGCTAATCATGTTCTATCTTTTTTTTAAGAATATATGTAAAATCTTGATTTTCCAGTTCAAAAATAAGGATTAATGACATTGTTCAAAACGTAAGTTCTAACTTGTAAACACATTCATTTCTAATTAGGCCAACAACTAATATATAAATATTTTTTCATGAATGTTTTGATTGAAACATAGTTTGTAGCTCATTCTAAGGTACTTTATTCGTACAAATAAGGCTAGTTAAGCACCTTTTATCTAATATTGTCAACCATCGATTATTTTACAGTTCTGACTGATATGCAGGTGTTTACAATCGAAGTTTTTGAACCATTTCTATTTTGAGTGATCAGTATATTTTTTCAAAAGATGCTGTAGTTTTTTGATGATTTAAGAGACAAAAGAAATGTTTGATAGAAACTGCTTCAGACCACATAATGATGAACAAAACTAAGAACGCAAGGAATGCAACTTTCCTAGACTCTAGAACAGTGGTTCCCAACATTTTTATGGCGCGTACTTAAGAATGATTTATATTGATTAAAAAAAAAGGTAAATCAAAAGATATAATTCAAGGGTGAATCAAGAATACGCGAACGTTGAGCGCTGGCTAGTGTAATGCGTTAGTAACTCATCGCTACTTCCCTTCAATTTTGAGGTGTGGGGTTTATTTTATTTTGAACATCTTTTAAAGTACCCCCAGAAAAGTCTATGCATACCCCCATGAGTAAGCGAACCACAGGTTGAAGAGCTACTGGTGTAGAGGAAAGTCTGAAGTTTAAACGAAATGTAAGAAGAAAAAAAAATGTGCTGAATCTGTCTTAACCTTGAGAAAATACTGATAATCCTGAATAATTATTTACAATGCAAAAACTAATGAAGTGATTCTGAAATAAAATATTCACTACAGTACATTCACACACAAAACTACGCCAATGTACAGCACAATTTATGAACACACAACATTTACACACATACAAAGGATTACTCGCACTTTATTAGAATGATTTGCTTAAATCCTAATTTCGTGGCGAGTCACTACAGATTCTTACCGTGGCACCAAGGGCGATATGTTAAGCACACACATATATATATTTGACTTACAGCAAATTCCTAACATTAGCTACAACTGTGCCGATAGTGTAGACTCGTGGCTGTTGGTTGTGTAACAAACCTTTCTGAGAAAGACATTCGTTAACAAAATTGTTAGAAATGTAGAACCAAAGGATATAACATTCTAAAGAAGAGAAATTCTCGCACATCAGGGCGTTTAGGGCAGTAACGTGCTTCACCCACCTAAACCACTCAAGATAAACATAGTTAGAGGAAAAGTGAAAGATGTCGTTACGAAAGAGAAACTACCAATCCAGAAAATCATTGAGATTAAGGTGGGCATATCTCATGCCTTTATTAACAAGGTAATAAATAAGAATTTGAAGTTGGCCAAATCTTCCAGCTACACCTCTAAGTCAACAAGAAAGATGGACTAATCACGTATCTCTGAAGTCTCTCAACAAAGTCGCGGAATTTTTACTGTTGGTCTGCTTAACCGTGGTCTATCTAGCAAGCGAAAGTCGACGTATAGTGGAAGGTCTGAGAAAAGTCTGTCTTAAAATTTCATATTATTTTATGCTAATTGACTTGTATTTTCTGCGACTCTTCTTTTAAATGTCCAATCGTCCAAACGCTACAAGATATGCATAAATAAATGTATTTATATACTATGTCATGAATATTGTGAACTGATTCAAATATATATATATATATATAAACAATTCAAATTGATTATCAGTCAGAAGCAAGTAGATACAGCTACACACATTTGGGAACAATACTCGTTACAGTAATATTACTTTTTATTTGGTCATGACCTATAAGTTAGCGTACTGGTCTGTAGATACAAAAGTCTAAGTTTCTAACCTTCGTGCTGCTGATCACGCTCCATACTCTCAGCATTGAGTATGATAGTGTTATAAAAGTAACAGTCCATTCCGTTATTTTTTCAAAGAGCTAGTCAAGTCCCCTGTGACGGCTAGTGCTACTAAACATGCATTACATTCTGAGCTGTGGGTGCATTATAAGAATGACAGTCAATCTCACATTTCGGGTAAGGATAGCTGATTCTGGCGCGAATGCTGCCGACTGTTTGCCTTCCTTCTGGTAAACATTTCAAAATGATGAGAACGACCATAGCGATCTATGACCTAGTCGTTTATCTCATGATGTGTGTAATAAGGTGTTGTTCTTATGAACAAACAAGCAAACGGCGAGTGCTGCTGGCTGGCTTCCCTCCCTCTTGTAAGCGATTAAAAATTAGAGACGGCTATATTTAAGTAAACCCTAGAGGTATATGATCTGGCCACATATTCTAATACCACGTGTCGCGTCAAATGATGTTCAGTTCCGATATTAATTTTTAGTCACAAGTTTGATTTCAGTTTCCATACATCTAATCATAATACTATATCTTCTTCAGTTCTTAGAACACAGTAATCAAAGCGAACACATGTAAATAAATTAAGGTGATATTTTCAACTGAAAAATTCACCTGAAAATAAAGATTTCCAACAAAAGTGCTGATGGGACACTTGTTTTCTAACCACTGAGATAACTACTGTCATACAACCAGTTTCGTTGAAATGAAAGGTTCTCTTCATTCAGTCAGACGATAAGCCATTCTCGCCATTTTCGAAGACAAATCAAGAAAATGCTTAGCTGGTTTAAAGTTATGTTCATCAATTAATAGAGAAATAATGTGTTTTGTAATACAATTAGAAAATAATTACTAACTTAAACATCTCTCACTGTTATACATCTTTCTAACATTTGATGATGCAAGCAACACATAATAACCAGAAGAAAACATTATTAAAACATATGGTGATCAATTGTTAAGTCCAAGTTTTAGGAGTATTTTCATTCACGAAGTGTTTGTTTGTTTCTTGAATTCTGCGCAAAGCTAGGCGAGGACTATCTGCATTAGTCATCACTAATTTTGAAGTGATAGGTTAAATCAGTGATTCTGAACGTGGGGCTCACGACCCACAGGTGGGTAATTTGAATATATTGGGGGCAATTTGAAAATGCTACAATAAGAAAATTTTTTCGTTTGGGTGTGAAGAGCGAAAAATGTTCCGTGATTCAAAACTAAGTCGTCTAACATGGTTTTTAAATTTGTCATTCATTTGTTGCCGGTGATCGCTAGATTCATATCAGTTAAACATTAACTTTGTGAGGTGTAGAAGCGATGCGGTAAGTTGCATTGTTATTAGTATGTTAGTGAATTTCACACGATAAAAATTATGAAAGTGTTAGTAAGTGCTCTAAAGATATAAAGTTTATTATTAATTAAACTTCTATTTTTTGGTAAATTTCTAAATTTTACATTATATTATTATACCTTTTCAACACCAAATTTGTTTTTATATTAACGGGACATCAACTTGTTTGAGGTGTCGAGGTGGGGCATGGAGCAAAAAAGGTTAAGAACCACTGGGTTAAATGGAAGGCAGTTAATCGATACCACTCACCGACAACTCTTGGACTTCTCTCGTCAGATAGAATAATGAAATTTTACTGACTCTTTTATAACGTAATCCGGCCCTAAAATGCGGAACACGGTTTTTTGTTGTTAATGGTAATGAGACGCGAACCATGGAACCTCAGATTCACAGTACGGCATACTAACCACTGAGTTACGCTCAGCCCTCATCCAAGAAAACGTCCTACGCAACCAGTATGAAGGATTTGTGTTCTTAGAATGTGGACTGAGACAGTTTGCATTTATATGTTACAGAAAGTTTTAGGAGTATGGCATGGGGGTACAGTTTAGTTTGAAAATGTGTACAATTGTTAATTTTATTCAAAAGTTTTCCTCTAGTTTAAAAGCATTTAAACACACCAATAACCTATAATGAAAGTGAAATCATTTTGTTGACCAACAGACACATTGAGTTACTATAGAACAAGGATATTTATTTTAGTGATAAATATATAATGAATGCACATTTTATAGCGATAACTAAATACCAGGGTAAGTAATCGATACGTTAACATTCTGTAGTGAAAATACACTTATTATGGTGACTAACTAATATATGGCGCCCAACATGGCCAGGTGGTTAGTCGTAACTCTGGGCATTTGGTCAGTAAAGGTGTTCAGGGTTACATCTTATGCCGTGAATTGGCGTGATAATTTTTTTTTTCATGTTCACCAGTGAGTTTAATTTATTTTTTATTTATTTTTATTTGTTTGTTAATACTAATTTTCTGTGTATTTCATCAACCTTATCAATTTGTTTTCTTCTTATCCAAATTTATATCGACATGGTCATGCGTTATGTGGAATCGTTGATGTCTTTTTTGTTTATACCCCCTCTATGAGAGTGGATTAATAACGAAAAAAAAACTCAATTCGCAATCTGCTCACCCGGTGTCCATACTCAACTACTAATATGTGAACATTCCATAGTGATAGTCACTTACCGCGTGAAACGATACATAAAATGACCATAAACAAATAATTAAATTTTCTTATGTATAAATTGAAAAAGAAAGTGAAGTAAATTTTTGCAGTTTGTTTATATCGTAAATTAAACTTTCATATAACTTTTTATTTATAGTTGAGAATTCTCTGTATACAATTTTATATTGTTTTGTTGGAAAACAAGACCAGGTGCAAAAATTGCCCCAAGTATGTAGCTAATCTAGTGGGTAATAGTCTAGTGTCATCTCGCTGGCCAGTCGAACTTCTGAGTTCATCAGTGCCCGTGTGACAATTCCAACACAGTTAAAAAAAAGACGTTAATATCCAGATCAGCCTCGTTTTGTTTGGCTTAATAAGTTATTCCAACACAGATAAAAAAGATGTTAATATCTAGGTCAGCCTCGTTTTGTTTGGCTTTGTAAGTTATTCCAACACAGTTAAAAAAAGATGTTAATATTCAGTTCAGCGTCGTTTTGTTTGGCTTTGTAAGTTATTCCAACACAGTTTAAAAAAATATGTTAATATTCAGATCAGCCTCGTTTCGTTTGGCTTAATAAGTTATTCCACCAAAAAGATGAGGTTGTAATTTTGGAATTATGTAGTGCAGCACGAACTGCAGGCAGTTACGTTCATCCTAGCTGTGTAGGGTGTTTTATCAAGTTCTATTTCTGACTTGATTTTCAGTTATTATCTATTCCGTTTTATTTAAAATGTCATGGTCTCTGTTAGTTCTCTTTTTGTCTGTGAGTAGATTATTTTGTTTTTAGTCATATTTAAGTTACATTTGTAACGGCAGGTGTCCTAATATTTATTGTCCTTAGTGTTAACAACATAGAATCATTGAAAATTTCTTCGTTTCCTTTCTTAATAACTTTCGTTTTTTACCTTAACTTTAAACAACCCAATTCTAGAAGCTCCTGTTTTGCGAAGACAACTCACCTGTGAGCATCTTATTTCGTAGCATGGTCTATTATTACGATACTATTTTCCTTCTATTTATCTAAAAGGGTGAAATGACTGCATTAAAAAAGATGGAACTTCGCATTTATGTATGTTAAAACAACCATTCGTACATACACAACAACAGCTGAAGAATAATTATAGAATGGTCATATGAAGAATGGTCATAGCACACAAATGAGTTGGGGGTATTCCATCTATCAGGCAAAATTCAAACGCTGATGAAAAACTTGCCAGCAACTAAGGAGAATCAGTTAAGGGTTAAGAGTTGAGTGCTTGAACCCACAACGTCTCAACTCCAACTGCCTTTCGCTGTCTCCAGCCAGTTGTGGAAAGGCAGTAACCCTTAATATTTAGAAATAACTTTCACGTTTGAGAAAATTCAAGCGTCACATTTGTTTGTATCAGTTTTTCTTTTCGGAATGTTACGAATGTAAATACAAACCCAACATAATTAGGGGTAGTTTGAAGTAAAATTTAGTTTTGCTTTAAGCACAGAGCTGTAAAGTGAGCTATCACTGCTGTGCACACCACGGGAATCGAACCCAAAATTTAGTATTATAAGCCTCCAGGCTTAGCGCTGAGTCACTGAGGGGCAAGTGAAATATTTTCCTTGAGTATTGTGACGCCACCTAGTAGTATATGTACACATTTAAAGCAGTTTTTAACTTTTTTTTGTCTGTTTGTTTGTTTGGTGTTAAGCGCAAACCTACACAATAGGCTATCTGTGCTGTGCCCACCACGAGTATCGAAATCCGGTTTTTAGCGGTGTGAGTTCTTAGAATTACCGATGAGCCACTGAGGGCTTATGTCTGTTTATATTACAGCTGTGTGTTATTCGTTATGGTGATATTTGTGATATATTTGTGACATATATATATATATATATATGTCTCTTGTAAACTTACTTATTTTAAGAAAAAAATATTTCAAGATTTTAAGGTTTAAAACTACTATTTCACACTCACATGCTTTGTAGTGGTGGAAAAAGTAAAATAACCAATGCATAAAATTAAAACTCAAAACCACGCCTCCGTTACCATTCATTAAGTCATAAAGGACAATGGCTGTGGTCATAGCACCCAAAACAGCGTTTTATGATATTGGAGGAACTCCTGTTGAAAAATTATAGTTTTGAGATAATACACATAAACTTTTAAAGTTAGTGTGCTGACAGAGTATAACGAACAAAAGATCCTGCACTAGCTAAAGTTAGTGTGCTGAGAGAGTATAACGAACAAAAGATCCTGCACTAGCTAAAGTTAGTGTGCTGAGAAAGTATAACGAACAAAAGATCCTGCACTAGCTAAAGTTAGTGTGCTGAGAGAGTATAACGAACAAAAGATCCTGCACTAGCAGATGAACTGTTGGAACACAAAAAACGTGAAATGAGACGGGGCTTTACAAAATAACGCTTGGTTTTCTTATATAATCACCTCATTTGCAAGCAGCAATAGGCTTTATGCACGAGTCAAAGAGCGTGACATTAGCACGCAGCACAAGATATAGAGCGCGAACCAGTCATGCCTATAAACTATCTCTTTCTCCTAAACCTTACTCTTCCGTCACAAGTTTTCTCGTTATTATGCCGAGATCCATTTCTCACCCAGGTTTGCATAGTTACACGTGAGCAAACTCAGACCTACGTATGCCATGTCCGAAGCTATGTTCGCTAACTCCGCCCATCGTATCCATCCAACCATCACTAATACTCACAAGCGCCTGAAGCTTGCGTATTTATAAACATATCCGTATCCCTCTTTTTTTAGCTTAAGTGAAACAGTACAGTCTTAACGCTCGTGATAAAATACCCAAGGACCTTTTGTTGACAGTCCCTTCTCGATAAGATTTCACGAAGCACATGCGTTCTTGGGTAATTAGGCAAGTACAGTTATTAGTAATTTGTATATAGCACCTGTTTAAATAGGAAGTATATTTTGGTCCACTGCTTTTTAAACACATGTAAGTGGAGACTAAGATACAGTAAGACTGTTGTTTTTAGCACAAACAAAAGGTCAAGAAAATGGCTTCAGTTGAAGGTGTTTATCAATTCACAAAAAGAAAAAGTAAAATATATATAATATACGTGTTCTGTTGTATTACCTAAGTAGCAAACACAGGACATATTCTACCTTTATTAACAGTTCCAAGAAGAATAGAAGCTTCTAAGACTTATCAAAGAAGAGCGTTTCACTATTAATTCCTTAATATTGGAAAATTGCATGTGAAAAAAAATGTGTTGAATAAAAACGTTTCTTAAAATTTTAGGTGAGTTTACATGCTAAATTTAGTACCTTAATTCTATATTTTATAAACATATTCATTTACGTATATAAGAGAATATTTAAACCGGTTTTATAGCTTTGCTGGTTACTCCTCTCTGACAAAGCGTCCAAGTAATTAAGTTTAACCGACGTGTGGTATTGGAATCGAACTGCATATAAACACAAAATATAAAAGACTTCGAAAAAGTTCAGTTCAGACTCGAACCTAGATTTCCTTTATATGATACACTTCGTTCCATCCATCTATCCATCTCTATCTATCTATCTATTTAACTTTTTTCTTGATGTTGTTTTGTTAAGCGCTTACAACTTTTGAAAAATAACATTTCGACCAAATGGCTTAGTCTAGATATTTATTGTTTTAGTTTGAGATTTTTAAGTTTTAAAAACTTGTTCACTTTTATTACTGCTTTTGTATTTTGTATATATTTATTTTTTATCAACAAAAAAAATCAAAAACCCCTTGCAAAATGTCTTTTTCTTAAAATAGTGATGTATTGCAAAATAAAAATAAAAACGAAGCGGTATATTTCATAAAGTTTACTTGTACATAGCTTCGAATTGGACAAGACATTAAAATAATTCCATCATCATTCATAGGTTTGAATTGGACAAGACATTAAAGTAATTCTATCATCAATTATTTATGTATATTATTCAGCGGTGATTAAAAAGAGCTATTCATCAAAATCAAACAAACTGCTTACATTCCACGACTATATGAGACTTTCCAAGCAGCACTGATGAGCTGAGAAATCAGCGAAATTAGGCTGTTGCAGCAAAAGTAGCGAATCAAAGAGTAGATTAGGCTTCTACTTCATCTATTATTTATTAAAATTCACATTTTGAGGAAGAAAATAAACTAACAGCTAAACCAACAGACTTGCCACAGTTTTAGTTTTAAGTCAAAGTTTAATTGATTTTGGTTTGTGTACGAACACATGTATATTTCCAGTATCTGGTATAATTTGGAAAGAGCTGTTTTTGTTTTTTATAAATAGATAGAAATATTGGTTTTACCCTGAATATCACCCACCTTTTTGTGCCTTTTTAATATATTGTTCAGACAACCGTCAATTTTTACACCTGAGTTGTTTTCAAAAAAAATGTTTAACTTGGTTTTTATTTCATTTATTTAACTAGTAACTGAAAATACTAATGAAACCAATTGTGTCCAAATTTTTTTAAGTGCAATTACTTGGGTAGTTATCTGGCAGAGAATGGATTTACTAAATTGGAAAATAACACCGTATTTGATACTAAAAATAAACTACGCTGCCTTAAAGAAAACACTACAGAAGATCAGGTAAATTAACTATAAAGGTTAGAGCAAACAATGTTGAATTATGCTTTGATAAAAGTTTCGGATTCTGAAAGGAAGAACTTGTATCTACGCATGTGCAAAAAAAGCATACAGTATTAATCTTTTAATTACGAGGCTTATTTTAAACATTGTAGCAGACACATGGCTTAAATGACAAAGCCAAACCATTGGTTGCTACATCATGGAAGCTATGACATACCGGCACAGTGATTTAAAAGGGTTTCAGATAAATTAATATGTTACAATTAAGATACAACCTTTAAATATGCAGCTTTAGTGTCGTTTGTAGTGTGTATGACACTCTGATATCTTGGATTTACAATTTACATCATAATTACTAAAAAGTCTCATTTACTTATCGCAGTAACTTTTGCTATGCTCAATAAGAAATCTCTACCAAGCTATGTTGGACTATCTGCTGTGTCCACCGTAAGTCCGTAAACTTACGGCTTTCCCACCGGGGGACAGTGTGTTGTAGATCAAGTTAAACTAATCATCTTCAATTTAAACAAGTTTAGAATATATATATATATATGTTATTTTGTATTAATAAATTACAAAGTATAACTTAAAGTAAGTGCCTGCGACTTATAACATCAGGGGCGTAGACGATGGGAAGTGTCGAACGACCACACCGATATTCTAAAAATGCGTTTATAGCTCAGCAGCTTATCACTGTGAGGTACGCTTCTTCTACTTTGTTTTTGTTCGCTTAAATGTGAATGCTTCGTTTTACTAGTTTCAGTTAGGTTAAGGTAAGACACTTGAATTCTTTGTGTAGAAGAAAAGGTCCAAATATTTTTGGAAAAGACTACCCCCACTTT
>NW_013666373.1:185500-192560 GCF_000517525.1 Limulus polyphemus | reverse complement strand
TGGAGAAGACTCCCACCACTTTGCAGTGCTGGCTATGCCCTTGCATATAATGAATTAAGAAGATTACACTAATATATGTATATATATATACATACATAGAAACATGTAAAACATTTCTGCTTAGTTTATTTATATATATATTGTTGCACTTATACATACTAGCAGAAACGCTGCCCTTGGTGCGGATGTTTGTGCCAGTAATTACTAATAATAGTATTGACTCCTAATTTCAAAAACTTGTATAAAAAAGTGAACATTTTCTAAAAAAAGTATTTTTTTCTGAGAAGTACTGCACGGGAACAGTGTTCGGATTCTTTTGTTTAGTCATACGCAACTTATTGCATCAAAATTATTCAATGTACAGAGCTCAAAATGCTCATACGTTTTACTGATGTAAACTGTAATGTTGTTTTATATATATATTAAAAGTGCTATCCTTTATTGAAAAATATATATATTTTTTAAAAACTCCAATTGTTTAGTACTACGTTTAAAAATTACATTAATAAACATATAATCAACCCTCACTTAGAGTCTTTGTAAAAGTCGTGTTCTTGTTGTGTGGGAGAATATTTTATATAAAATTGTGTTCTGTGATAAAGAAATTGTTGTTACACATACAGCACTTATTTTGCTAATTACCTGAGTCTTGAATACAAAAAAATTTAAAAAATTTGTTTGTGGTGCCATTGAATAGATGGCGCCACATTTCATGTAGTTTTGGTTGCATACGTAGATACATACATACGCGCTACGTTCATTCTAGTAAGATTATTATTTCTAATTAGTCTGTATGTTCCCAGCTTTGGAGTAAATTACATGTAATGTTTAGTTTTATTAATATAATTTAAACAGTGTTTATGCAATAAACATTTATTACGTTTATCTAGATCAGGTTAAAGAGTTTAGATTCGAGAGCGATGCAATTCGACTAACTTAAAGCTTTTTATTTAAGCTTTGTGAATTTGTCTTTTTGTTTCCGTTATGTAATAATAGCCAGACTCCATTAAACCTAAGTATAATCATTTGTTTTCATGTGCATAATTCTAGAAAAACCTAAGTTCAGAAGATGTAATTTATCGATGTTACTATTACTTTCATTCTACATTTAGACTAACTGTTTTATTAAAAATAGTTTAGAGCTAAGACAGAGTCGGTTCTGTAGTTTTAATTTTGAGTTTTCCAAGTGCGTAACATCACAAAATATACTGAAAAAGCTGGTGTAACATTTAATAGCCAAAGAAAAACAGATATGTTAGAAGAGAAAAACCACCATGGTGGAATATTTTGCTATTTGCATGCCTAGTGAGGATTTTAAATAGCAAAGAATTAAATCATTTATACGTACGTGAGCAGTAAAGCTTTGTTTGTGGCTTCTTTGTGTCTAGAATGTTACTATATACAAAAACACATGGTTATGACACACGAAAACTTTGTAAATATATACCTATATATCACTAAAAACATGTCTGAAAGAATATGATATATACCTGAATATCTTTTGTATATGTTATTGTCCAGTTAAAAAATAGAATCATAGTTTTTGTTATTTTTTTAAGTTAAAGACATTTAATTGGGCCCAGTCATTGAATGTTCCGCCAATAATCATTAAAGTCTTCAGTTTCGAAAAACAAATTGGTAAAAGTCAATTGATTTAGAATAGTATGTCAAAATTAATTGTTAGTTGACATTAAGTATTTGAAGTGACACCTCGTGTCATCACCCCCCCCCTTTTAGTTTACTCTATAGTTTTGCCTGTGTGGAATAATTTCTAAATCCATCTTCATTATCATTCTATGTCAAGAACATTTGAACCTGTCACGCTTAGATCAACAGGTGTATTATACCTAAGTATGTTATTATTGTTCTACAAGAGTTGGTCTGTCTTTCATACTTGTGTATCAATCATCAAGGTTTAGTAATTCTAAGTATTGTTTGGAACATTATATATTTATATAAGTTCGCGTATGTTGTGCAATAACATGAGTTCAGTGAGAGCCGAATAATCGAAGTGGTTAGTGTAAACCTTCATAGTTAACACTGATGTACAGTACAAAGAGACATATGCAGATGGAGTAAAACAATAGTGTAAACCTTCATAGTTGACACTAGTGTACAGAAAGAGACATTTGCAGATGAAGTAAAATAATAGTGTAAAGCCTCATAGTTGACAGTAGTGTACAGAAAGAGAGATTTGCAGATGGAGTAAAAGAATAGTGTAAACCTTCATAGTTGACACTAGTGTACAGAGACAGACATTTGCAGATGGAGTAAAATAATAATGTAAACCTTCATAGTTGACACTAGTGTACAGAAATACACAATTGCAGATGGAGTAAAATAATAGAGTACACTTTTATAATTGACACTAGTGTGCAGAGAGAGACACATGCAGATGGAGTAAAAGAACAGTGTAAACCTTCATAGTTGACAGTAGTGTACAGAAAGAAACATTTGCAGATGGAGTAAAAGAATAGTGTAAACTTTCGTAGTTGACACTAGTGAACAGAAAGAGACATGTGATTGTGGAGTAAAACAGTCTACTAGAATCATATTATAGTAGCTTTCATGAGTACAAACCTCGAGAGAGGGTTCAGTGCGAGCGTTTACAAAGCAACATTTAGTATACGCAAGGGAATACTTCTTGGGTCACCGCCGTTGAACACGAGTCCCATAGGATGTAGTAATATTATAAACAGAATACTAGAAAGTAATACAGTGACGACATGTTGGCCACGCTTTCATACTGTTATTTCAACAGTCAATGCGTTTAGCGGCGACGAATAAGTAGTATATGATTGAGTTCATGTAATACGGTGACCAGATGATACTGATTTCAAGGGGCATTGGCTGATTTTCGAATAGTGATCCTGGTAAGAAAGTGTTCCCGACCAAGCAAAATTCAAGTATGGATCAAAGTATCGTGTAAAATACACTTTTTGCTACGTACTTGTCATCACACCAATGAAACTGAAACTAAATTCTTATACTTTCATCTGTATCTCATGTTAGCTTATTTACTCATTATTCTTTCCCAGATACCAGTGTAATATATTGATGTGAATCTATGAAGTCTCTCATTTTAAGCATTTCTTGAATTTAAACTTGAATTACTTCTGGTCACTTTACGCTACGGAGGCCTTCTATACGTTACGCATAGAATAATTTACATAAAGAGGTCTGTATTACCCTTATGTTTTAGATATAGTTAGTACTATAAAAGCCCGTCACAAATAACGGGAAACCATTGTTGAATCATTAACGAAAATTATAGAATTTAACTAAAACAAATTTGTCTGTACCTCCAAAATGCACCTACTATTCACTTTATTTCATCAGCCTCGAAGTAATTCTTTAATCACTACATTTTAAGTAAAAATTACTCAGAAAAAAATGAAATGTTATTGTGGACGTGTTATCGTGAAAGAGACTTAAATGGCACTCTTGAGCCTTTTCACTGTATTCTAGATCAGGAAGTAGGAAATATAGTGCGGACATTCCAACACAAATTTTCAAATCTTTCGACTGTATAAAGGATAAAAGATATTTGGTAGTAATAAACGTTTATTTTTCTTTATGTTTTAAGGTCAAGTAGATAATATATGTGTTAACATACCAAAATAATAATTATTAATTTACATTTATTCATAACTTAAAACTTTTTAAACACTGACTCATAACGTTAGTAATAGTAGGCCTATTTGTAGTCTACCTTAAGCATTAGACCTAATACATAAACGTAACATAAGGCTTAGCTGAAACACTACTTGTTAAATCTTATTTTGTTTTTGGATACAACTCAATGTCATAAAACTCCTGAATTAAATTATTTTGCTGTTATGTAACCGAAATTAAAAAAAAAATATTTTCTAACAAATCACCATGAATATTGAGCATTAAACATAAACACCATAGATGGCCTAAGAACAATCAGGTGCTAGTTTTGTTGTTAAGCGACGATGTATATTGTTGAGTATTACAAAAAAAAAAAGAGCGTGAAATTGTTCTAGACAAAGTGACAAAGGGAATAATCCTTTTATAGTTAGTGATCTCTATGTAAGAACTATTCATTTGTATATTCATCTGAAATCCTCTATAATTATACAGTATTATCAAGGCGACAGAATAAGTTAGATGTTAGGTATCATTTCTAAGAAGAGGTTAATGAATCGATTGTTTCGAAAAAGTAAAATATCAAAGACCAATGGATAAGTACGAAAACCAAACCAGGGTTACCGTATTGCCTAAAGTTTGATATATATATATATATTGTCTAACGATAAAGTTTAGTTTACTGCTCTAGTGCTGTAACGATCGCTTTCAGCGATGAACAAAGCTGATCAAACGTATTTGTTGGATCTTACTCAAACACAAGCTTATGTTTTTAATATGATAAGGAAAGAGAGCATGACGGAGATTTTTTAATTGGGCTGTCAAAGTGTGAGCCTTAATTAAAACGAATTTAGGATAAAGTGGGTGCAAACATGTAGATGTCTGCCGAATAAATCAGAAAGCTACTCGAGAAGGTGTGTGCTGTCCCCAGGCGCCTAGTTCAAGTCACACTGCTGGAACTAAGTGAATCAAATCCGTGTGCACTTGAGGAGGTTAAAAAGCTAAGGTAATAAAGCACGTTTTATCAAAGATTTGCTGGAAATACAAAAATAAGAAGCAAGGCGTCTTGCCTCATTCATCGATATCATACATTTGATTAATAGCTTCTAAAGTAGTTGGTGCACACGTATCCCTTTACTTGTTAGCTAGGTTGTCGTTAGCTAAAGGCAATCATACATTTGGTGACAAAAGGTACACTCTGCTTACAGGTGCGTCGGAAATGTTGAAGTGCGCAACTTATCAGCCTGGTAGAGACTTGTATAAATTCACGTGTTTGTTTATTATGTTGACAGCCCAACACACGTAGAGAGTCCAGAGCGGTTTTAAGTTAAATATTGTCGTGCTGCTCTGCCCTGTCTGACCTCGCGTCGTCTTACAAACGCATCTCCTCTCACTCCCAACCCTGTCGTTTTCCGCCCAGCCGAAACCATCCACACCGCGCCGACTCTGAAGTCAGCATCGGCGGAATGGTAGAACGGAATTCATCGACATGGCATCCGGGAAGACGTAACCCATTTTATTCTACAGAGAGTTACAAAGATCTCTTTGAGCCGTTTGTTGTTGATCGCAGCACATATTAGCAACAGCCTTGTATCAAAGATATGTATAACATGTGAGTGACGGAACTATTTGCTGAACATCACCACTGTTCCTTCAACTGTTTCCCACGGAAAAAGTTCATGATCAAATGGGGCATTTGTTAGGATCACTAAACCAGCGTAGAGAACTATGTGCGCAATTTCTTGCACGTGCAACCATGCTCGTCCTTTGAGCCGTGGGTGCGTTATAATGTAACAGTCAATCCCATTATTTGTTGGTAAAAGAGTAGCCCTAAAGTCGGCGGTGGGTGGTGATGACTAGCTGCCTTCCCTCTAGTCTTATAATGCTAAATTAGGGACGGCTAGGGCAGATAGCCCTCGTGTAGCTTTGCGCGAAATTCAAAACAAACAAAACCTTGCACATGAAGTGAAACTTGTTCTAGAAGATTCTTTTATTTTGGTATTTAGGGCTAGAGTACTATATTTTACAGACATTGTACTTAGCATCACACAAACAAACACATTTCAATAAAGAAGTTTAATTAGATAATGCTTGTTACATACAAATTTCACAAAGACGAACGGTATACATATACAAAATATACACCTCTTTTTTTTTTTTTTGTTAGCAGTACAATCTGCTACTGTAACAATTACATTAGGTTACTTGTAAGATGAATGTGTTTATGTTTTTCTACAAACGCCTAAAGCTATGTGTAATCAGTAATCCTTACAATGTACGTACATCGGAGGAGAACTAACTGTATTTGAAGGGAAGACAAACTTTAACACCAGTGTAGCTTTTGACAAACTGATCAGTTTCACAGGAGTTAACGTAGGTGCAGCAGTGTCCTCGTACTGTTATAATCAGATTATTGGCGTTGAAATAATGGAAACACATGGAAATAATGCACACGCAAACACGGCTTGGAGCATTAACCGGAACTCTAGTTATGTTGTTGAAATACGCCTTGGAAATAAGAGATGTGTTTCACTCAACCGATTGGTAATATATGTTCCATAAATGAAAAAGCACGTGCACGTGCAATATCAGAAACGGCTTTTTTTTCTGGTAAATATAATCTTGATCCGAAAAAAGTATATTATTTTTTTAAGCTTGCAGCATGGACAGGTTATTACTACATTACGATAATCATGCTTTCAAGAGCAGGTGAGATGTTGTCATTGAAAGTAAAAAAAAAAAAAGGATTCATCTATGAATGACTCCAATGACATGCCTTGATTTTGGCAGACCACTTAAGATCCATTAAGTTATATATATAGTTTACTACAAACAAGTTTATCTTTCAATCACAGCATTTACACAATTGCTCATTTTCTGTAGAAGACTTGCAAGAAATGTCTTATAGGATGTTTAGCAGGTATAACAATATAATTAAACCATGAGCGTTTCTCTAATCTAAACATGCACTAGACGTGCGTACGCAGGATTATTATGAATACTATACATCGCAGTGAGACTCCCCTGATTCTCTGGACCGCCAGTTGCTGTTGATGATATCATTAGTGGTTTCAAGGAGGCGAATAATTAATTATGAAAAACAAAAGAAATAAAGCATTGTGCATGTTCCTATAGAACAACAATATTGATCAAAACATAATCATGTATCCGGTTGATAAGGCTCAAATGTTATACCTAAACTTTATAATTTGCGTAATAATAGCAATTAACACACATAACGATTTAAAAATGTATTCATCATATTCATTTAGACTCAGTATTACACGGAATGAGCAACATATAAATAAACGTTTAACATCTACAAGGGTGATGTATTTTGTGTTTTTGCGAGAAAGTGTCAGCTTTGGACGCGTGTAACACAACAAAGCATATTGGCGTCTCAGATGACAAGTTCACCAGGTAGCTTTTCACAAAGTTTCCCGGTGGG